>NC_136005.1:1277662-1312662 GCF_048128805.1 Centroberyx gerrardi | reverse complement strand
AACGTCTTTCAAAAATGAATGTGAATACCGTATTTCCTCTAATATTGGCCCGGGCCTTTATTTACCTCAACTGCAGACGGGAACCAGGCCTTTATTGGAAGCAGGCTTATATTAGAGACGGGCCTTTATTTCTAATTCCCTCTGTTTGATAAGTATATTTGCTCATATTTTAGTACGAAGCCTCCTTGTTTTCTGATCTGCTTCTGTTGGGGTTCGTTAGGTAGCCGTTTTTTTGTTACTGCAATGCATTATGATAATTACGGTAATCGACGACGGCACGCTCCAGAGACTTCCGCCGGCCGAGCCATCTTGTGGCACTTGTACGTTACTACAAACTACAGTTACAGACAGGCACCAGGAGTTTACCGGTATCCGCTGTTGTTTTTTCCTTTGTTTTTTCCCCGGCCTGTATTTGAGGCCGGCCTTTATTTGTTCGTGTCGACCACGGCCCCGGCCATTATCGGAGACCCGGCTTTTAATTGACTACCGGCCACTATTAGAGGAAATACGGTAATCTGATCTAAGCAAAAAAAAACAAAAGAAAAATGTGAATTGAGCACTAAGTCCTGCAGTGTGAACGCAGCCACAGATGCTGTTTTCATAAGTTTTGCCTTTAGTGGCGGTTTAACTCAGATACCAAATCACTGCTGGTGCACATGTGGCTCCAGACTGTCTGAACATGGTGAAATCACACGGATTCACCAGCTTATTCACCAATGTGTTCTTAAGATAGATCTTAAGAAATGACATAAGAGGACATTTTAGGAAGTTCTTAAGTAGGCTCTTAAGTGCAATTCCTCAATATTTTCTTAGTAACAGTCTCATTTCTTACGAATTTCTTTAATTTTCCTACTTAAGAACTTCTCAAAATAGGGCCTGAATTAATTCTGGTTAATAAACTTTAGGCTTACTGCCATTGAGGCTAGGAGTCAACACAAAGTGCTTCCATCTACAAAGCAATTGGGGAAAAACCTATTTAGGGCAACTAGGGCAAAGATTTAAACATTGGTTGCTGTTGGTAACTGTACAATTTTCAATAAACATGACACAGAGGCACCTGGCCCTACACCAAATAAAGCTTTACAATAAATGTTCATCTTAATGTTCGGTGTTGGGGAACCAGTGAAGAGTTTGAACTATAACCTACTTGTCTAAAATGTGTTCAAATATATGATATTAGAGGCTTACCTTTTCACTGTAGGAATTTTAAGACAGGTGAAGGGCTGTCTTAAAGTTAAGAAAAAAATCAAGAACAAATTTGAGAACTTTCATTTCAAGAATACCATTTATTCGTAAGTTTTTTCTTCGGAAGAAACATAAGAAGAAAGTTAAGAAAATATATAAGAACTGTTTTTGAGAATAGCATTTTTTCCTATTTTTTTTCTTAAGACTAAAGTTAAGAAAAAAATGGCACTTGAGAAGATTTTTTTTCTTAAGAGGGTTTTGTGAATCCGGCCCCAGAACTCCAGCTGAACTGAACTGACCTTATTCAGCCATTTTGAACCCTGAATGGGAAACTACCAGGACGATTGGGGTTTATATAAAACTAATGTCACTTCAAAACATAAGTAGAATTTCAGATAGGCTGAACAGTTATCAAATTAGCTAACAACCCTGGGAACAAGAACCACAACAACTGCTTGAATTTAGCAGGGAAGTTCGTTAGCTAGCTTCCTGGTTAGCTACTAGCTAGCTACCTAGACTAGCCTCTGGTAGCTGATAAAGGGCCGAATATATTAAAATGTGAACCGATATCCCTCCATATTCTTGAGATCCATTTGTTTCTCATGTGTTTTTCAGTGAGTAATCTGTGAAATGATAAATGTTTGTATGATTCATCTGCAGCAGGACAGAGAGCAGTTTCCCACCCTTATAACACCTTATAGTGTTCAAAATGGCCGCCGTGTGAATAACATCAATAACTTACTCCGGTCGTTTTTTTAAACCAAACCTGCAGAGTTCTGGTCCAGAGGATTTACAGTGAAGCAGCTCAGTCGTTTCCTTCCTGTGACGACTTTTATTTTTTATTTTATTTCATTTAACTTTAAATTGACCTGCAGTCTGTCTGGGCAGGACAAGTCACAGCAGCGCCTCACACTGTTTCTAATAATAATATCAGCAACAGTTATAACTTCTAACCAGTTATATCTTCTTGTTCTCTTCCATCACTTCCTTCAGGCCTCGTCAGTTCATGCAACACACACGTAACACTCAGCCTGCCGTTTCCCACAATGCAACACACTGGAGCAGAACGGCTGAAGCAGAGCCGCGTGGGCGAGCCGAGAGTGACGGAGAGCAGGGAGACACGTCATGTTGAGTCACACACACACACACACACACACACACACACCTTATACTCTGAATGTACAAAACATGAGAAACATCTTCCTGATATCAAGCTGCAGCCTGTTTTGCACAATCCACATCTCAACTGTCTCAAAGCTTAAAAATCCCTCTGTAACTCATCTGCTTCTCTTCATCTCCTCCTGTGTGATCAGTATTGATCCAGTGAGGGAGATCAATACCTGATTCACCTCATCAGTGAGAACAGGAAGAGTCCCTGGCTGTGGATCGCTCCGGTCCGTCCGGCTCACAGCATCTCGGACGTGATTGTTTGCATTTTGACAAAACTTCGGGGAACGATGCGTCTCATCGCTCCGTTCCGGCGTTTTCTAAATCAGAGGGAGGCAACAACGCTGCAACGCTTGTTTACTTGTTTGTACGTCACACACAATATCCAAACAAGGATTTTCACAAAATTTAAGGGAATAAGCCGCTCACGTGTGTCATCATTTTCCTACACAAATACATGATTTCTGATCATAGCCAAAATTCCCTGTTTAACAGATCGTCTCTGTGTGAGTGTGTGGTTCCACAGGCTCTTTAACCTGTTTCTCAGTCCATGTCTCTGTGTTCAGGACGGAGTTTTGGGATTTTGAAGCCAAAATAAAACACAATAAATCGTTAGTATCAGCTAGCTTAGCATTTCAGGATCTGTCTCTTACGTGTTCATGTCAGATCTGCCTCACACCTGTAGCAATACAGCTTTTGAAAATAAATTACACATGTATTGTGGACCAAATGCAATCTTTTTTTTTTTCTGATCACTAACAAATGAATTCTCCAGCGCACCTGAGCGGCCTGTGAAGTCTCGCTGCTCCACGCCTGCATTTTAAAACGTGCTCTGATTGGCCGAAGCGAGGCGCCGCAACCTTTGTTTACTTGTTTGTCGCGTGGTTTCTCCGACTCTGCTGGTCAGAGTCTGAGGAAACTTGGCAGCATGATGCATCTCACCTCTGTGATTCAGGATGTTCAAACACTAACTGGCCCAAGGAGACATGCTGGCTCCCGATTGGCTGATGGAGACTGCATCGTTCATGAGGGACGACATGTTTACTGTTCAGCGTGTGAAACATGGAAGCAGCTGAGAGGAAGAGGGTCAGGTTGGTTTTGGAGAAATGAAGGACAGATCAGACCAGCTGAAAACCGCCTGATGAAGGACTTTCTCCTCAGCATGTTGTACAATAATATCACCCTTCAATATTATTATAAACCTGTCGGCCTGAACATGAAGTGACTGGTTGGCTAGAGGAGGAAGAGATTGAGGAATTTAAGGCAAACAGAAAGTGATGACAAATTATTTTTGAGAGCTGCTCCTTCATAACTGACACCATGAAAACCTGACACTCCCTGATCCAAAATGAAATGCAAATAATATTGTTCCAAGAGGTGAATTTACTCAAGTCTGCTCACTGATTTTCTATCAGTTTCATCATCTTTATCATTTCTTTATAGAAAATGTTCACAGTTCAACATGAGAAGAACAGGAGAAGCTCTGTGTGTTTTCAGTGTGTAGTTACTGCAAAGCGGTTTTCATGAACTGCGTATTAAAAGACCAAAGATGTTTACTGTACAACAGCATCTTTTTTATTTAGTCAGTTCCTTCACATGAGAAAAGTTGCGAGATCCTTCAAACAAATCAAACATTAAGCAACAAAGCAGAAGCATCGTCAGGAGTGAAGTCCATGCTGCAAATCCTGACGAAGAATGACCACGATGCAAACAGACAGGCTTCCGTTCACCTTTTCATTTGGGCAAATCTGGATTGCATTTCTTTAGAGATACACCGGGCAATTTTTTTGACCAATGTAGTTGGGCAACGCTCCCAGGAACAGGCAACGAAGTGAAACGCAAGCTCAAAAATCTATTGAAATGTTCCCTGGAAACATCGTGGTGTTAAAGCAACAGCGGTGAGGCAACTTGGATGCTGTTGCCCATGAGTTGCCCAACAAGTTGCCCTTGATCCTCCAGCGGGTCCAGGAGGGCCGTCGACCCTGAACTCGGTGTAAAGGTTTGTTTTCCACCGTGTTTCCTCTCCTGGAGTCCCGGCGCTGCCATTTTCTATTGCTGAAGCGACAGAGTTGATCCGAGGCGATCAGACACTAAACAGATTAAAAGCTTTTTACAGTGAAGTCCAGAACAGAGCGTTTTAAAAGTGCATCAAAATGATCAGCATGGACACACAGATGTGTAAATAAAAGATGGGCTGCTCTGCTGTGGATCTGAGGAGTGTTTTCTGGAATGTGCTTATCGGCTCGTCGCTCTCTCCTCTGTTTGTTTGTGCTTTGTAAAGTTTAAGCTCACTTATGTTCAGATAATATACAAAAAATTGTCAAGTAAACTGGTAGGAAAGGCATTTCAAATATACAGCAAACTCTGAGACAATGTACAGTCGCTTCCCCGCTAGTTAAATCATATGTACAGTACACACCACCGCATGCTGCACTACTGTTTAATAAGCATCACTGTGTCGCCGAGGTCAGAGGTCAGAGGTCAGAACCAGCAGAGAAACCGGCTTCTGCTTCTGGAGTCGACTGGAATGAATTCATCGAAGCCTCTTCAAGATTCCTGATTCTTTAAACTCAGATCCGTCTGCTGTCCGAGATCCTGTCAGCTCAGACAGGGTGTGTGTGTGTGTGAGTGTGTGTGTGTGTGTGTGTGTGTGTGTGTGTGTGTGTGTGTGTGTGTGTGTCAGTCAGGCTCTCAGTAGGCGTTCCTCTAATTACAGCAGGAAGCAGAGCGGCTCGTGGCAGAAACATCCAGCGCCGTTGTTCGGGGTCACAAGGAAGGGAACACATGATGAAATGATTATTATTATTGTTGTTATTATTCATGTTGAGTAATTTGGTGGTTCTGGTCGGAGTGTCCTGGTTAGGGCTGGGTATCGGTACTCGATACCTTTAAGGTATCGACCGAAATAACCCAGTACCAAGTAGTATCGAAACTTCTCCAGTCAAACGATACCTGCATTCGATACTTTTTGTACACAGATCTAGAAAAAAATGACCATTTGTATGGTTTTGCTCGGCCCGCTACCGCAGCAGCTACAACCCATACAGTCTGTGGTGAAGTCGAGCGCGGTGTGTGTGACGGAGTCGGCAGTTCAGCGTGCCGAGATGCCACCAAAACGTTAAAAAAAAAAGGTATCGAATGAAGTACTCTATTGGTATCGGTATCACTTTAAGGGTACTGGTATTGGTACTGGTATCGTAATTTTTTAAACGATACCCAGCCCTAGTCCTGGTCTGTGAAAAGCCGAGCGGCTCTGCAGGAGGAGGCACAGTATCAACTCTCCACTTTCCAGATTCACTCTGTTGAGACGTTTGTTCCTCTGGGCGTTAATGTTCTGTAACAGACGGAGGAGGCGCGGCACCACAGAAGAAGCCGGTGCGGCGGGCTCCTGTTGCCGTGGCGACGGAGACAGGAGACGGGGGACGGGGGACGGGGGACGGGGGACGGGGCGGGGCTACGGAGCGGAGAGGCGGGAGGCAGTCTCTGGGGGTGGAGCGGTGGGCGGAGCCTGCCTCTACATGACGCTGCACTTCCCCTTCAGCTTGTCGGCTCGTTTCTGTTTCCCGGAGCGCTTGCCGTCGATGCTCAGGCTCATGTCCCGCTTCTTCTCCAGAGCCAGCAGCTCCTGGAACAGCTCCTTCACGTTGTAGTTCATCTTGGCCGAGGTTTCCATGAAGGCGCACTTCCAGGCGCCGGCCTGGGTCTCGCCCTCCTTGGTCTCCACCTCGCGCTGCGCCGTCTCGTCGCTCTTGTTGCCCACGAGCATGATGGGAATGGCCTCCACGCTGCCCTTGATGGCCAGAACCTGTAGAGGGAGAGAGGGAGGAGGGGAGAGAGGGAGGGAGAGAGGGAGGAGGGGTTAGAGGATGGATCGAGGCTCCCAGACAAATCTTCATGCACTAAAATACACCATGACCTGATCTATTTACTGCAGCATGTGTCAGATCCAGGTCAGGCAGGCTGGAAACATCAAACCACATCAGTTAGATTTTCCCCTTATATATTTTATTATTCTTGATTTTATATTATTATTATTCTTCTTCATACCTTCCTGTAAAGCACGCTGCTTTTAGACAGGTGCAATAGAAAAAAGCTTATTTGCTTCCTCTTCTTCTTCTTCTGTTCTTATTATTCCACTGAGTTGAGAAGAGTCTACTCTGACAAAACACTGAAAATCTGTTTCTACAAATCACGTCTGTTCTCTACTGAGCAGCAAGTAAAACTTTATTTATAAAGCACCTTTCAAAACCAAGAGTTACCTAATAAATTAAAGGAAATAAAAGTTGTATTATTGTGAAATCTTTACAACTCAGCTGTGAATTTTCACACAACTCCCACAATCCTCCTCCTGTATTCAGACAGAAGTCTTATCGCTGAGTCGGCCTTCTGCTTCCTCTGTTTCTATCTATACTTTTTGTTCAGTTTTTTGTTGCCCAGGATGCCGTATCTGTCATTTAAAGATGTTTTTCCTCATTAATATGTTAATTAATTTAAGGTGCTTCAAAATCTAATGAGATCATTGACTGTATGGACGGACAGACAGACAGACAGACAGACAGATGGACAGACAGATGGACAGACAGAGAGACAGACAGAGAGACAGACAGGCAGACAGACAGACAGAGAGACAGACAGACAGACAGACAGACAGACAGACAGACAGACAAACAGACAGACAGACAGACAGACAGACAGACAGACAGACAGACAGACAGACAGACAGACAGATGGACAGACAGACAGACAGACAGACAGACAGATGGACAGACAGACAGACAGACAGACAGCATGGTGGAGGGAGAGCAAAGTGATTTGGAGTCATTTACAATCAAATAGGAAATCCAGTAATGTGAAGAAAAAACATCTGAAATGTCGATGTGAAGTCTGAATTTCTGCTAATTTTGCGAGCTAATGTGTGCATTTGACATTCATGACTCAATTATAATCAATGACACACACACACACACACACACACACACACACACACACACACACACACACACCTGCTGGTAGATGGGTTTGAGCTCCTCCAGCGACTGGCGGCTGGTGATGGAGTAAACCAGGATGAAGGCGTGGCCTTTAGAGATGGACAGGCGCTGCATGGCGGGGAACTGGTGGCTTCCTGTTGTGTCTGTGATCTGCAGCGTGCACACGCTCTTATCACAGCTGATCACCTGCAACACACACTCATCAATAACTCAGCAGCAATCAATCATCAGTTATTCATAAATCACTTCTTAAAATGTGTTTTTATTTTCTGTTCTCTTCTGGAGGTGTTTTCTGATTTTGTCCACTTTTTAAAAACCTCATTTTATTTGATGTTTTCGTTTTTATATCAATCAATTTTCTTTTGATCTTGTTTCATATTTTTAATCTTCTCCTTACAGATTTTATCATTCTTGTTTTCTTACTTTCCTGTAAAGCACTTTGTAAACTCTGTTTTAGATATTTTTCTTCTTATTATTATTATTACTATGCATGTACTTTACATGAACATGCATGACTCTATGGATCATGGATGAGAACTGCGAGTTCTTGTTACATTTCTAAAACATCGATACGTTTGAGGATTTTGCTTCACACTGCATCATGTAAAATGACTGAAAGAATTACAAATATTGAAATTGGAAAGCAGCCAAACAATCAAATCGATCAACAAGACAGACCGATCTGTGTCTCTGTCATGCTTCAGTTTCTCTGCAGACTCCCTGAACTGTCGCTGCCGCTTCTTCAGCTCCAATATTCTGAAGTTTTTACTCTCTTTTCAACCAAAAGTCCAAAGCAACGGTCTGGTAACCAACAGAGTTTTGGGTTACAATATAGTAATTTTGGTTCTACTGCACAATGTTCAAGAAAGAACGGCTGCAGTGTTAATGCAGAACAGATGCAGAGACAACAGACTTTAGATATCACACTCTCTCACACATAAAGTCAGTTCTCCATGTTCTCTCTCCCTCTGTTCTCCTCTCTCTCTTCTGTCTGCAGAAAGCGTTCAGCATCACATGACGGTCCTGACAGGTGGTTTCTGGGTGAAGCTGCATGTGTGGTTCTACTGAATCCTGAACTTCACACACTGATTTCCTCTCCTGCTGAAAAAGTGTTTTGTCAGTGCAGCTACCTGTCTGTAGGTGTCCTCTACTGTGGGGATGTAGGTGTCTCTGAAGGTGCCTTTCACGAAGCGAAGGACCAGCGAGCTCTTCCCCACGCCGCCGGCACCGAACACCACCACCCGGTAGTCGTTACTCTGCTCGGGCATTCTGGGATTTGGAGTCCACCTGCTGCTCTGGATAGCTGACCTGTATGCTGAGGGAGAGACAAGAGGAAACACTAAGGAAAGCTGCGTTATGTTGAATTAAAGCTCCATATTCTACTTTCCAGAGTTTTATTTTGTGTCTTTCTGTCCATTCAAAGCTGTGTGTGTGGTGTCATGAACCAAAAACACTCTCACTCCATTTCTCCACGTTCATTTTCCAGCATCTCTCTGAGCCTTACCAAGAACAGGCCGTTTCTGTCGCCGTGTCTTTAAGGCTCATTAATATTAACGACCCTCCGTTCCGATCGGCTAACCGTTTCGAGAGCGAAACGTGAGACGCCGCGGCCCGGCGGCTACAGGTAGGGAAAACTCTCCGGTAATAAACGATGACGACCGCTCGACCGCTTTGAAAAAAACACTTTGTTAGTCTATTATTTCTTACAGAAATGATAATGAGCGAACCTTTGTGACGCCGCAAAGTTACGGAAGTCCAAACGGCTCGTTTAGAGGCTCGCTTTTCTAATATGGATTGTGTGGATTTAGTTTTGATACTTTCACCATGTTTAGATACACATCCAACTCCTTTATCATCACAGAGGAGAGGGAGTCCTGCTGTACACCATGTGACCTTTAAAGAGAAATCATCAAGTCAAATACTGTATAGCTTAGCTTGTAGAGCACAAACGTGTTTGTCACAAGAACTTTACAGAGAACAAAGGATAAATGAAGAGTTTGGTTGCTACTTCTTAAATGACAGTAGAGAACTTGTTGTCCTTGGTTGACTAAAAGATCGACGGCACAGTATTAAACCAAATGACGGCACTTTTTAAAGGAGAGTAGGGAACTTAAAGGAACACATCAAGTTTGTGAGATTGTCAGCTTTGACCAGACTGTTGAGTGATAAAATCCTGATCAAATCTTCCTGTTGGTAGACCCTCAGTCTGTCAGTCTGATGCAGTGCAGGTGGATTTAGGAGGCTTTCCTTCATAGATTATCATTCATCTGAACAAGAGAGACAGCAGATCAATGGGTGCTCAGATCTGTTAACCTGCACCAGGAACCAGATCACTGAGAACCTGCTGATCACTGAGAACCAGCAGATCACTGAGAACCAGATCATTGAGAACCTGCAGATCACTGAGAACCTGCTGATCACTGAGAACCAGATCATTTAGAACCAGCAGATCACTGAGAACCAGATCACTGAGAACCAGCAGATCACTGAGAACCAGATCACTGAGAACCAGATCACTGAGAACATACAGATCACTGAGAACCAGATCAGCGAGAACCAGTAGATCACTGAGAACCAGCAGATCACTAAGAACCAGTAGATTACTGAGAACCAGTAGATTACTGAGAACCAGTAGATTACTGACAGTCGGTTCCAATTTTTATTTGTTTTAAACCTGTACTTCTCTGGGGAAGGTGGACTGAGCAAAATTCAGAGAAAATTCAGAAAAATAGACACTACTATACTAAAGATAAAGATACTATACTAAAGAGATACTAAACTTCGTGACCCCCCGAACTTCCCGTGACCCCCTGGTGGGTCCCAACCCCCAGGCTGAGACCCACTGGTGTAAGAGAAGGCCAACAGTCCATCAACTGAAAGAGATGAATATAATTATACCGACTGTTTCCTTGTGTCATTTCAAAAGTCGAACAGCACTGGTTTGTGCTGAAACTGAGTCTGAGTCATTCTGAACGCTGAGATGTTTGAGATGTGAACGTCAGCTGACCTCAGATCAGCTGTAACGAGCACAGCAGACAAACGATGTGAATAATCTGTCTAAGTGCCAGCAGCAGTCATGTGTAAATGAAAACCACTCAGAGTCCTTCAGCCCAACCTGCTTTCAAGTGCGATAACATATGCATCACAATGAGCATGTATCAGTGTGTGTGTGTGTGTGTGTGTGTGTGTGTGTGTGTGTGTGTGTGTGTGTGTGTGGTCAGCTGTTAGTTCTTCATTCACCTGGCTGCAGCCCAGTCCGTCTCCAGTCTCATTTGACCCACTGTCAAACACACGTCTTTATGGAAATCAAATCCAATCTGTTGGATTGAAGATTTTTGAGGATTTTATCCAAACGGATGTGTAAACTTTTAACTCAGCCTCCGTGTTTCTGACAGAATCCAGTTCAGACCAGGTTCCTCCTCCAGTACAGGATTCTGGTCCAACAGCAGGAACTGGACTGGATATTTTCAGCTGTCACTACCAAACCAAACAGACTGATCTCACAGAAAAACGTGAAATGAACACAACTTGTTAACAGCCAGTTACGTGTCGGTGGAACGTAAAGTGTTACATTTACGTTTTCCCAGCGTTACGTGAAGGAGACACGACTGTAAACAGGAAGTAGTGTCACATTGAAGCAGCACGGTGGAAAGTAAGGGTGTTGTGGTCGGGGTCGGGGTCGGGGTCGGGGTCGGGGTCAGGCTGGTGGACGGGCGTATACGCTCGCCTTCGATGTTGGTGACCGCGGTTCGATTCCCAGCGTTTCCATAGCAACTGCAAGTCACATTTTAATTTTTAACAAACGCTTTTCTTATTTAACCATGACCAAACCATCTCTCTAACCATAACCAAGTTGTTTTACTTGCCTAAACTTTACCATAACCCTAACCCAAACCTTAACCAAACTTGTTTTACTTGTCTAAACTTAACCGTTAACCAACATTTGGGACATAATTAAATTTTTGGTGGAGGAACATAATTCAGGTCGTGGTGGAGAAATGTTTTTTTCCCATAATACATGTCCACAACACGTAAATCGTCATTTTAGAGTTCATGTTCATTTCACATATTTTTGTGAGATCACGTTGAAACCAAACCCCTTCATTTTATCCCTGAAATGTCCTTTATTTCTCATTACATAATTATTAATTATAGTTTTAAAAAAAATCATGTGGTTTTAAGGGATTTATTCATGTGTTGGTTCATGGAGAAACTAGAAATTAAGGGATTTTTCTTACCTTTTGTGCAGGTTTACAGGTTATTAATGAGTTATTAATGGAAAGTTCCTGTCTCCCTGAACTGAATTTTACATTAAATTAGAAAGTGAGGAGTCAAACATTAAGGGGAGTTTAAGGAGGTTTTGATGGGATCTACTCCATTAACAACTCCTGTACCTAGTTTTAAGGGGATTTTGCATTAATTAAGGGGCGAATTAATGTAAATCTAAGGTTATTTTAAAGGATTAGAAACTATTTTAGCAGCTAAAATAGTTTGGTTCAGGTTTTGCTCACGGTTCAATAAATGAAAACTTGTTGTCATGAGTTGGGAGTTGAACCATCCGCCCCCCGACCTCCGACCTCCGACCTCCACACCCTGACTGTCCACCGTCAAACTACTTCCTGGTTCTAGTCCTGTCTCCTCCTGATCCTTTCTGAAACACATTTCTAACACTTTTCCAGCACAAAGAGTTTTTTGGATTTTAAGACATCGTGCTCATTTCATAAAGTTTCATCAGATCAGACTCAGACTGTGTTTTATGAACGCTGCTCTTCCCTCTGAGCTGCAAAGGAACACAAATCCTGTTTTGTTTCTTGAAATGTATGAAATCATAAGCTTGAAGTTATTCAGGCTGGGTGGAGCAGGTCTGAGAAACTGAGCGTCAAAGATTTCACATCCCAGCTGGAAAAACTGTTTCTGTCTTTTAAATATTGAACCCCAGGCGTTACGTCATGTGACCTCCTGGTTCCAATCCGGCCTGAAACCTTTGTCTCATGTCATCTTTCTCTCCCAAATGTTCCTTTCTCTCTACACTTTCAACTAATAAAGGTGTCTAATAAAAAATGCAAAAGAAAAAAAATCCCAAAAGGTTTTTAGACAAAACCACACCGGCATAAAGCAACAAACATCATGAATATGTGGATAACTCAATTTTGATTAAATTAAAAGTCAGACAGAACCTTGTAATTCCAAACTGAGGAAACGTTAAAATATTTCTCTGTTCCTACAGTGAGTTTATTCATGTGTGCTGGTTTAGAGTCTGGTAAAATATTTAGCAGAAATTATTTACGTGTGAGTAAATGAGCATGAAAAAGGATTTATCTGTGTGCAGCTGAGCCTTTATGTGACGTGAAGCTTCTGATGCTTTCTGTGTAGAGACGATGTGAGGAACGGGAATGAATGACAAAGACGGAGAGAAGAGGCCTCTGGGAGTTTCCCAGCATGCCAAGCTGCATTCCCAGAATGACTAACGACTAACGACCATTGACTGGAGCTTTGCATCTCATTAAGAGACGAGAGCAGAGAAACCTGCTCTGTTTCTAGAGAGGAAACACTGAGGAGTTTCATTCCAACAGCAGAAATCCACCATTACAAAAACCCAAGAATATCATTTATACACAAATTTCATACTTAAAATATCTATGATTTCATGTAATTTGCCTTTCAGCTGATCCAGGCTAGAAGACTGGATCAGAGTCTGAGTCTGAGTCTGGCTGCTGTTATGTTAAAGTCGAGATGAAATGAAAAATGCCTTTTTAACCCTTTTAGATCACATCCCCGGTCATATTGAGCACCTATTTAACAATATATG
This sequence comes from Centroberyx gerrardi, assembly GCF_048128805.1. Classification (NCBI taxonomy): domain Eukaryota; kingdom Metazoa; phylum Chordata; class Actinopteri; order Beryciformes; family Berycidae; genus Centroberyx; species Centroberyx gerrardi. Next base: position 1,299,513 of record NC_136005.1, on the reverse strand, counting down.
CCAAAAAAAATAAAAAAAATACATTTCTTTGTATTCTTATATCAAAATTCAATCATGTTTTCTTCCTGTAAAACAAAATATGCCGTGTGCTTACGTAAGCATGCCTCAACCAATTTCAACCAATAATATCATGACATCCACCCATTAATCAATCTTCAACTTTTAGCGCACAGAGCTAAGATTCATTAGTTAGCTAGCTAGCAGCAGCATGGTACCTCGGTGTGTCTTCGGGTGTTAGGACACGCCCACTTTTCAACGTTCAAATCAAATTCCTCCCAACGTTACGTCCCGCCTGTCTTTCCTGTTTCACTCGGAGATACGTCACGATACGGAAGTTAGATACTCTCCAAATGCCGTTTCATCTCGACTTTAACGTACAAATTAATCTGAAATGTAACAGAAGCGATTAGCAAACATCAGAACTTTACTCACAAACTGCCAGCATGTTTGCGTATGTAGTCGAAGCTGCTTTTGAAATATCAAGTATTGATCCTAAGGCAATGATTTCCTCTTAAAATGGATGGATCCTGTTTGGGAATGAAACCGGTTTCATCGTCTGTAACTATAATTTGTAAATGAGTTTGTATGTAAGTATTGTTTGATTTGTATTCTCCTCATTCCAAAACAAAATGATTATTATCATTATTATTATTATTTCCAATGCATGTGTTCTTCCAGCAGAACTCCCTGCTGCTCATTAAGTCCGGAGGTTTCCACATGACGGCTCACACACCACAGAGCAAACAACACAGAACTACAACTGTCATCCCATGGAAATGTACAGGGAAGCTACACAGATATAAATATCACAGATACTTCACTATATGATCTGTACAAACACAGAGGGAATACAGAGGGAATACAGTCACAGTTCATTTAGCTGATATTCCCCTTTAATAAACCTACACACTGTTCAGACTGCACTGCCCACACACACACACACACACACACACACACACACACGCACACACACACACACCGCCTGCTGTAATGACGTCTCTATGGAGAACAGGAGATCCCGTCCGCTCCCTCCCACGTCTCTCTGGAGGATCGAGCCACACAGAAGGTTCTATACATATAAAGAATCACAGAATGGTTCTTTAGGCTTTTAGCACTGCAGAACCCTGCATGGTGCTTCACAGAACCCTTTTAGAAAGGTTCTCTACAGCACCGTGCTCAAATGGTTCTACATAGAAGCTTTAAGAACGTATGAAATGTTCCAAAGCAGCAGGATTTAAAGAACTGTTTTAGAACCACACTGGGTTCTTTATTCTGATGGATTAGCTCACTAACCCTAACCCTAATGGATGAGGTTCTATAGGAACCCTGCAGAACCTTGCTGCTCAGAGTGAAGGTTTGGCTTCCTGACTAACGTCACTCTTCTTCTGTGATAAATTTAGACGAGTGACTAATCAGCAGCTCGTTAATCAAACTGTGTAACGAGGTGTATGTGTGTGGGTGGGGGGGGGGGTGGGGGGGCATGTACTGTAAGCAGAGGACACGCCTTACACACACACACACACACACACACACACCTCCTGATGGTGTCCATTGTGTGTATCCATGGAATCATGTGTAGGTGTGTGTGTGTGTGTGTGTGTGTGTGTGTGTGTGTGTGAATGTTCTCTACACATCTCTGGGAGTTGTCTGGTTACCGTGGCAACAAGGCCCAAAGGAAAATCTGTGACACACAGAGTGAGAGAGAGAGAGAGAGAGAGAGAGAGAGAGAGAGAGAGAGCAGGCGAGAGACAATAGTGATTTATATATTCGGGGAGTGCAAACATGTCATCAGGCCTGTCAGCGGGCGGTTGCCATGGTTACCTGCCCACATTGTCTGACGCCACTTCCTGTTCGGAGGCAGGCGGAGGAAACGTCACAGCGCCCGTCGAGTTAAAGTCACCGAACAACAAAACATCTCATTCACACTGAAACAGAGTTCATGTTGTAGGAATTCAGATTTTCCTCTATATCCATATCTGATCAAAGGTGTTTATCCCTGATACACACACACACACACACCCCCACACACACACACACACACACACACACACACACACACCCCTCCGCTCCTGACTGTGTCTATTGTCTGCAGACTAGATAACGCCTCCTGCCTTGTTCTGTCGATCTCCCTCTGGACCTGCAGCCTCTTGGGCCTCCTGTGTGTGTGTGTGTGTGCGTGTGTGTGTGTGTGTGTGTGTGTGTGTGTGTGTGTGTGTGTGTGTGTGTGTGTGTGTGTGTGTTCCCTGGGGAACGCACCACAGCACAGTGAATGTGTGAGGCCAGATCACTGTCGCCTGAAACAACAAGAAACCCTCTGTATACTGCAGGCTGTACAACACACACACACACACACATACACACACACACATTCAATTATGTATCTTACACTACATGAACGTACACCACAGGTTATACACTTGCATAAGCACATGAGTCACACTAAAGTTGCTCTGTGTCATTTTTAAACATCAGTCTATCTGTGTCAGATTAATATTCCTGCCTTGCTCTAATGACTGTTCTCCTCTATCTCACAGCAGTAGTATTGTTAGTTGTAGTGTTTCCCCACATTAAGACTACATTTCCCATCAGCCTCGTTGCTTCCTGCCCCCCCCCCCCCCCCCCCCCCCTCCCCTCCCCTCCCCCTCCCTGAAGAGGTTCAACATGTTGGAAGTGATTTTTCCATCAGAATGGATAAGGCTGACAGGATAATCTGCCTAATCACTCCATCACTGATGAGCGCTGTTGGTGTGAAGAACTCTGCAAAACGATCCCTTTGGAACCATCTGGAACCATCTGGAACCATTTGTCCCGGTGGAAACAACCCGCTGACACGATGGCTGCTTTTTTCGGCACAGAAAAAATATTCAAGAAGTGCAAAGACTGTGTGCGGCCTTCGTCTATAATCCTATTTGTTGTAAGAACAGCAGGACTGGAAGACTCGCTGCTGGACCGAGCGACTCGTTGAGGTTCTGCAGAGCGAGCGCCTGTCGACCCGAACAGCCGAGCGGGACGGAGAGATGTGGAGCAGCGGAAACAGCAAGTAGGCCAAGGACAGCAGAGACACACGGCCTACTGTGTGTGTGTGTGTGTGTGTGTGTGTGTGTGTGTGTGTGTGTTAGGTCACTGCACTGAATGGAATGCTTTGCAGGCTGATAGTCTCTCAGCACCAACAGATGATCCTGCAGGTAGAGCAGCTACAGGTGTGTTTCTCTCCGTCTCTCAGCCTCATTAGTTACGTTTCCATTCAGGTTTTGTGCAAATTCTTAACAAACTTTCGTAAAGTCGACAGCCCTAAAATTCGAATCTGGTGCGTTCCCATTAACGGCTGTTAAGCGAATAAGTATGTGTGTGTGTGTGTGTGTGTGTGTGTGGTGAGACAAGATCACAGATGGAGAGAGCTTTCCAACAGTTACCTGCCATAGAGGAAGTAATACTTATTCTGTCATGTAATCTGCTGCTGGCTGTACAGTATATTTCTGTCTTTCTGGCGGTGATGAGTAAATATTACGGCCAATATCATAGGAGAAATGCCCATTCTACGACGGTCGCCATGTATCTGGGAGACGCACAAAACAGTTCTGGGAGTCACCGTGCAAAAGGCATTTTACAGACTGAGAGCCTTTAGGATCCAGAACATCTGATCTGCTGCAGGATCATCGGACCGGTCTCTGGGCCGGTCTCTGGGCCGGTCTCTGGGCCGGTCGGGCCGCCGGTTCCTCCAGAGGAACGCAGCAGCAGACTGGACAACACCGTTTTTAGACTAAACTTTTTATCGACAGACAAACAAATCCACCTCAAGCGAATGTAAAACCTTTTTTGCGATATTTGGGGAGTTTTTTCAAAATTTAGTGTTTCCATTCAGCTTATTCCCATTTGAAACTTCAAACTTCACATAAAGCGGCTTGATGGAAACGCACCTAGTGAGTCCAAATTTTGTCATTTTTATCATTATCATGGAGAGCAAAGATCAAACAGAAATCACCAGAAAATTTAAATCTCCCATCAGGAGGGTCAGGACCAGGACCAAAGTTCCTCTGAGCTGATAGTTTGGTGACCAGCAACTGATTGATCACACTGACCAGATAATAATATCTAGTCTGTCATCAGTAGGAAATGTGCTGGATATCAGCAGGGTTGGAGGTTTTGGTGGTAAATGATATTAGATGCAGGGACTTTTTGGGAGTTTGGTCTCCTGACCCGATATGTGAGGAGAGAGTTGGTCCCATCATCCTCTCTGTCTCTGCTGGATACTGCTGCGCATGCTGGTGATTAGGTGATTAGCATTAACCTAAAGGTGAGAACATGAGAACCTGAAGCAGCTCTAAAGCTGATGGTTCCTTCATTTTAATGACTTGTGTCCAAACCTGCCAGGCTGGTTCAGAGGACTTCCTGCGAGACTCTGAACTTCTGTTCACACCGGAAGAGAGAGAAGTTACAGAGTTAAAGTTTTTTACACCGTTGATTCAGAGCAGACTTCAGTAACGATGAAGACAGTGTCGTCCTTTAAGGTTTGGTGAGTTGACCTGAGTTCACTGTAGTTTCATATAAGTGAAAATGGTCAAACTTTAGACCTGTTAGTATTTTAAAATCCACAGCAGGTTTCTACCCACAGAGGGCCTCGCTGCTTTAACCACACTGGAGAGTTACATCACTCCCTGTGGACTGGTGACTGGTTCAGTACTGGGACCAGTTGGATGTCCACAGTAAAGCAGCAGACGTCCCTACAGTCTCACTGTCACAGTTTCAGTCTGTTTCAGTCTGTTCCAGTCTGTTCTGCTTTAACGTTTCATCACTGTCAGCTGAAACCTCGTATCTCCAGAAGAGCTGAAACGAGTGGCCTTTTATTGTGAGCAGCCCAAGGCACACCTGTGCAATAATCATGCTGTTTAATCAGCATCTTGATATGCCACACCTGTCAGGTGGATGGATTATCTTGGCAAAGGAGAAGTGCTCACTAACACGGATTTAAACACATTTGTGAACAAAATTTGAGAGAAATAAGCCTTTTGTTTGCATAGAAAAAGTCTTAGATCTTTTATTTCAACTCGTGAAAAATGGGAGCAAAAACAAAAGTGTTGCGTTTATATTTTTGTTCGGTATACATTTAGACTAGGAGACACTAAAACTCTCCACTGAAACCAGGATAATACTATTACTACTACTACTACTACGACTACTACGACTACTACGACTACTACTACTACTACTACTCAGGTCAGCCTGCATGTCAGTTGTCAACCTGCTGTCCTTCATTCCTCACATGCTGCTGCCTGAGATAAGCAGCTGTAACAGGAATACAGTGTGAGGGACATCCGTCTTGTTTTTTACATCATTTCCAGAACATGTTTTTCCTCAGCAGACAGTGGAGAGGAAGAAAGATGACATGCTGCATAAGGAAGAAGGAAGACTCGGACCTGCAGGATCACAGAAACCAGCAGCTACATGGGAAACCTGCGTGTTATCAGACTCACAACGTCTGGAGGGTCTGGAGGGTCTGATTGATCTAACAGACCAGAGAGTTTCTTCTGTCTGGGAGAAAATAGACCGAAATAGAGTTCGACCTGTATGGGCGTTCGAAGGCTGACCGCCAATATTTTGTGCTGATATTCAATAGTGTTCTCATGCCGAAACATTTCAAAAACATTCCAGAAACATTCCAGAAACATTCCAGAAACACTGAATACTTCAGTGCTTCCACTAGAGTTTTCTTCTCATCAGGGTGGAAAAGTCTCTGAAACATTTAAACCATCACGGGACACTAAAACTCTCCACTGAAACTCAGGACAATCATATTGATTATAATAATCAAAACGACTCATTGTCTCATTAGAATCAGTTCAGGTTGAAGTCTTCCTATAGACAGCCAGTGGAGTATTGATCACTCCTACAATAAATCAGTAATCAATCAAACTGCATCATATCCATTAGATCAGACTGGAGCAGATCAGTTTAATAAAAGGTGAAATCAGACCAGACATCAGTCTGACTGCAGACAGAAATGCTCAAAATCTGGAACTAATAATTTTCAGGAAGATCTACAAACCTTAGAAGGCGTCTCCCTGTAGTCCAGAATAGACATGGAATATGTTGCAGGTTTTGTGAGGAAATCCAAATCCAAATTATATCCAAATTATAATTTCTATGACTCAAGATCTCAGAAGAGCCACCAGCCAACCTGTTCCTCTGCCTACAGGCTGTAGCAGTGAGGTGTGGCTCAGGTTTCTGACCACAGAAACATTAGAAAAATCTTTAAACTCCACCTGGAGGTCCAGGATCCTGCAGTGCTACTGTCACAGCATCAGACACCAGCTGGTCAGACTCTCCCTGTTCCTGTAATATTCCTATAATATTCCTATAATATTCCCGTTGAAACTCTATAGTCGACTGTGTAACTCAACACTGAGTTTACAGTACCCTTACAGCACTTATTATTTAGTATTTTCATCTCCTGTGGCATCACTAAAATATTCCTATAGTGAACAGCTGCGGTTGATATTTGTATAGTTTCTTGTACTATAGGAATACTATAGCCGGTTCTCATGCTGCTGTCACGACACACAACATTCTTATACAACAGAGACGTGGGTTTCTACAGAATCCCCCACCCCGCACACACACACACACACACACACACACACACACACACACGGCGCCCCATCCAGCTGACGTGCGTAATGGCCACCACGCGCTTTGGCTGACCTGCGCTTTGTTCCCTTTTAATTTACATTAATCATCTCTGACATGATGTTCATCTAATAACACCTCACCTCACCTCACCTCACCACGACACACACACACACACACACACACACACACACACACACACAGACACAGATGAAAACACACCCGCGGCCAGATAGCAGCTGAAATGCCGTTTGAGAGAACGGAACGGAACGGAACAGTCGACGCGCATGATGACTCAGGTAAAGTTCCCGCGGTCCGGCTGATCCTGGATCAGCGGCTCACCCTCATCACACCGCCTGAAGCCTTTCTAACTTTATTTAAAACAGAAGCAGAAACAGTCCGCCCGGTCGGACCCGGTCTGGTCTGAACCGGTCGGTCTGGACTCACCGTGCCGCTGTGGATTGTGGTTCTGTGGAGGATTCTCTACATCAGTGTGTGTGTGAACATCCTGAGCCGCCGCTGTCTGAGTCACTGTGAGCAGAAGACCTGCTGCCTCTCCTCCTGCTCTTCATCATCCCTCCTCCTCCTCCTCCTCCTCCTCTTCCTCCTCCCTCTGTGCTTCTGATGTAAAGGCAGAGGAGGCGCCTTCTCTTCTATTTTTTCTCCTGACGCAGCCGAGGAGGAGGAGGTGTGTGTGTGTGTGTGTGTGTGTGTGTGTGTGTGTGTGTGTGTGTGTGTGTGTGTGTGTGTGTGTGAGTGAGAGAGGAGGGGTCTCCATCCACTTCCTGTCGGCTAAAAATAAAAAATAAAATACCTGTTTTCCCCTCAATACCTTCACCTCCATCAGCATGATGACGTCACGCAGACGCATCATCCAGGAGAATAGGCTGTAGATCATTTTTAACCTCAGATGTTTACAGTTTTCATTTGTTTCATTTGTTCAGATTCAAAAAAAAAGAAAAAATTACATAACTTTACTGGTCTGAGTTTGGTATTTTGGGAAAAACTTTAATGACAGACAATGAAATAATAATTCAGTCATTCAAATCTTTAAAATCTCCTCTTTTACAGTTATTAGATGACATCAGATGACAGATGAAACTTTATTGATCTCATATTGGAGAACTGTCTTGTTGCAGCAGCAGAGAGAGAGAGATACAGATATGAATAAGAAAATAGAGAATACTGAAGATAATTATGCAAAGAATTACAAAAACCAAATGTATTGAAAATTACACAGAAAAAAAAACAATTAGATATAATAATACATCTTTGTATATTTTCGTATTGTACGTTTTGTTCTCTGAAAACACAACTGAAGGTTTCATCTCGTAAAGTCACACTTCTCAAACTGAGATGTGAACATGCAAAGTTTCTATTATTTGATTCTATTCTGGCTGATAAAGTGTTTTGTGCTGAGTGAAACAGAACAGACTGAAGCTTCCTCACCATCGACACGACAGAATAAAACAGAAACTTTGCATTGAAACATTCAGTTTGGGAAGTTGTTTTGTATTTTTCCCTCTCTGTGGCTCTGCAGCTCTTCCAGCTGGTAAAACAGCAGCAGATTCACTTTGTGTTGTTCTGCTTTTACAAACTCACACCTGTGGATTTGTGCAGACGATACTGTGGCTGTGAATCCTCTTAATTTCAAATAACACTGTATTTTATCTTCACGCTGTCTTCCCTTACAAAGGTTTTATTTCAAGACAAAACGGTTCCAGTCAAGTGACATTTCAGGTATCTATATAAACATTTCAATGCGGCCTGTGTATATAGAGGAACATGAAATGAAACGGTCCAATCACACGGCGTCAGGTTCCCACATGAGACAAATCAACACCTATAGGAGGTAAAAGACCATCCAGGTGACAGGTGTGGCAGTCAAAAAGTGAATCAACAATCAAAGAACCATTATTAGCAACATCCATAGATCTATACACTGCATCCAATATCAAGAATCAAAAAACTCAAAAACTATAAGTTATATAAAAATGGAATAGCCTAAATCACAACTAGAAATGTAAACTTTCACCTGCTATTTTCCTCTCCTCGTATCTCTTATTCTATTTCTTTTCCTTGTGTAAGGCCACTGAGCCTCTGACCTTTGACCTCCTTACTACTGGTTGCTTGTAATGTTGGTGAAGGAACATCAAGGAACTGAAGCTGAATCTGCTGTTGAAAGTCACCTAAAAAAAAGCCTTGATAATGACAAGTGCTTTGAAATAGACTGTGGAGGCTGTGAGCTGATCTGGGAATGAACAGCCTGTGTCGCCCTCTGGTGGAGGGAGGCGGGACGGCAGAGAGGCAACACCCATCTGATCCGGTCTGGATCAGACCGTCTGCTGCAGAAAACACCTGAGCCACAGAGGCAGAGGAGAATATAAAGGAGACAAACACACATGAACATATAATAATCATATTCTCAGAAAAACATTCATTATTCTACACATAGGCTATAGACAGCAGATTTTCAGAAAAGCATTAGTTTATATTTCTCCTTCCCACCACGTTCTCTGACTCCTAATGAGCTCTGAGGTTAGAAATATTCGAGTAAAAATGACAGATTGGAGTTTTAGTTCTGCAAACATTTCTCAGAGGCAGAAATAATCTCATTGGTTGAGTTAAATCTGAATGGGCGGAGCCAAAGAACCACAGTTTTTAGGAGCAAGTTAGCTAACTGGCAAACCTGAAAAGTTGAATGACGAAGAAGGAACTCTGGTCAAATCATAAATAAATAATATAAAGGGCAATGACTTATTTTTCATTCATTCATGATGTTGAAGGTCAGCAGCTAGCTAACCTAGATAACTCAGTATGGTAGATTGTATTGTTTCAGTTAGCAGAGCGCTAGGCTTCATATTAGCTTCCTCCTCTTTACCTCTTGTCTTTTCACTGAGCTTCAGTCTAACGTTACTGAGCTGTGGTTCTTCTGTGGTTCTTCTGTGGTTCTTCTGTGGTTCTTCTGTGGTTCTCCTACCGAGGTTTAGCTCAACCAACCAGATTAGGCTTTCTTCCTCCAAGAAACATTTGTAGAACTACGACTCCAACCTGCAGTAAATCAGACTATATTACACATGGAATATACAGTTACTGAGCAAACCTGAACACAGCAGCACTATAATCGGATGAAATAGAAGAATATTAAAAACCTTAACAAAGTTCATTTATTTAAGGTTGGTAGTCACGCCTCTGCTTCACCCTTTTCACCAATATCACTTTTAGAAGATAAGATAAGATAAGGTAAAATAGCACTTTATTAATCCCCTTGGGGAAATTCATCTTCTGCAAGTGGATAATGTGAATAATTTCAGATGAAATTGTAATATCCAAGTCCAGACTGTAGTGAAGATTTCATCAGGTTTATTAAAGGCTGAGATGCTTATGATGCTGTTGATATTTATTCTGTTATTGCTGTTAACATATTATTGATTCTTGTCTAATAACTGCTCGTCATCGGTTAATGTGGATAATACGACAAGAAATATAAATCACAAGCTGAACTGGTTTGGCAACAGCAGCTTGTTTCTGTCCTGTCATCATAATGAAACAGACTGGATTGAATTGATAGAGGAAGACAGAGAGAGAGAGAGAGAGAGAGAGAGAGAGGTAGAGAGAGAGAGAGAGAGAGAGAGAGAGAGAGACATAAAGAGAGAGAGGGGGGGTAGAGAGACCGAGAGTTAGACTGAATGTGACATCAGAGAGAGAGAGGGAGAGAGAGAGAGAGAGAGAGAGGTAGAGGTAGAGAGAGAGAGAGAGAGAGAGAGAGAGAAGGGGGTAGAGAGACAGAGAGTTAGACTGGATGTGACATCAGAGAGAGAGAGAGAGAGAGAGAGAGAGAGAGACCTACAGTCAGACTGGGTGTGATCCGCCTCAGCAGCAGCATCTCTCTTCTCTCCGCAGAGAAAAGCTCGGCTCGGAAAATGAGGTAAGAACCAAACCGCTTTTATTCAGACTCACATTAAAACGTTAAATACATTTTCTATTTATTCTCCTTCCTGGTTTATCAAAATCAGACGCTTTGATGTGATATCGGTGCGGTTCAGACGGCCCGGCCCGGCCCGGTCCGGTCCGGCTGCAGCCCGGCTGGTCCTGATGGGAATAATAATTAGGAGGAGAGATGCGTGTATTAGGACGAGCTTTGACTAATCAGGACCAGACTGATAAATGGTTTTATTTTGTCTGAATTCTCCTTCATGCCGGAACACCCTGCAGGCTTTGGGAAGGTCAGATCTCTGATTCCTGTTTCCATCCCGTCTGGTTTCTCTGCTGCTGGTTCTGCAGAACCGAACCGTGTCGGTCCGTTCAGGTTCTTCTCATCATGTTGTTTTTTTTTTTGTATTTTTTGGAGGAGGAGGAGGAGGAGGAGGAGGAGGGGGGAGAGGGGGGGCGACCTGGTTTTCCTCCCAGGCTGAATGAAGGAGCTGATGAATCATAGATGTCGTCAGAACAGCAGCAGCCCCGAAAAATACATTTTACATCGACCTCAGAAGAGGATTAGAGATAAAACACATAAAAATATACAAAAACTGCTAAAAATAAATGTATTTATACATGCAAATGACCCTGGAAATACATTTATTTTCTCTCTGCGCTGTTGAAAACGGGCTGAATCTGCGTGGATCTAAAATATAAATACAGTGAATGTCAATCACATGTGTAAATAGGTTTTTTAGGTTATTTCTGTCGATTTTGAATCAAATCTCTATTGTAAATAGATCGTGAATGAGATGGTAAACGCTGGCTGCTGTTCCGCCTGGCGGAGTTTGGCCTTGAAATGTCGCCTCGTCTGTTTCTGTCTCTTCATGGTTTCTGTTTACTGGTTCTGCTGGTTCTGCTGGTTCTCCTGGTTCTCCTGGTTCTCCTGGTTCTGATGGTCCTGATGGTCCTGAGGTTTAATGGTGAACACAGATCAGAGAACTGAAGCAGGTTTGGATCTGTTCTGTGTGAACTGGAGAGGGTCAGATATGAAAAAGACCTTAGTAATCCTATTAGTCCCTATAGGAATATTATAAGATTATTATAGGAATATTATAGGATTTGTGGTGAGGAAAGCTGTACAGCTGGCTGCAGATGATATTTGGTATTAAAATCTGTAATTCTGTTGTTATTGTTGGATTAAAATTAAAGTATTTGGCTTCTGAAACGAGACAGAAAATACAGTAATTTAAAGTGAAAACAGTTGGTGTGGATTCTCTCTGTTGTCTTATGGCTCTTTAATAATTTAGACCTTATTTCAAAATTATGATTAATTTATTATTTACAGTGATGGCTTAGCTTGACTAATATGACTACCTCCTGCCATAAATGTATCTATCTATCTATCTATCTATCTATCTATCATCTATCTATCTATCATCTATCTATCTATCTATCTATCTATCATCTATCTATCTATCTATCTATCATCTATCTATCTATCTATCTATCTATCTATCATCTATCTATCTATCTATCATCTATCTATCTATCTATCTATCATCTATCTATCTATCTATCTATCTATCTATCTATCTATCTATCTATCTATCTATCTATCTATCTATCTATCTATCTATCATCTATCTATCTATCTATCTATCTATCTATCTATCATCTATCTATCTATCATCTATCTATCTATCTATCTATCTATCTATCTATCTATCTATCTATCTATCATCTATCTATCTATCTATCTATCTATCTATCATCTATCTATCTATCTATCATCTATCTATCTATCTATCTATCATCTATCTATCTATCTATCTATCTATCTATCTATCTATCTATCTATCTATCATCTATCTATCTATCTATCTATCATCTATCTATCTATCTATCTATCTATCTATCTATCTATCATCTATCTATCTATCTATCTATCATCTATCTATCTATCTATCTATCTATCTGATGAACAATGTTACACGTAGATGAGACAAGATGATTAAATATAGCATAAGGCATAATTATGTATATGATATATAGGCCTAGTGTATTTATCATGTCTACAATTAAGATAAATATAGATCTATAACAGCTTTATCTCAGGTTCTGTTGCTGTTGTTTCTCCTCTCAGTCTGCTGGTTTTACTGGTTCCTGTATTTCTGTCTCTCTGGTTCCTCTGGTTCTGGTTCTTGTGGTTCCTCTGGTCTGTCCAGGCTTTAGACCAACTAACACATTTAGTTATTTTTAAAGTAATAATCTGCAGCCTTTCCCTCTACCTCTCTGTCCTGCTCCTCTCTCTCTCTCTCTCTCTCTCTCTCTCTCTACCTCTCTATCAGTTCATAAATCTTCTCCTCTGTCTGTTGGAGTCTGGTCGCTCTTTCCTGCCGCACAGGAAGTGATGCGTTTTACATTTCCGCTTTGTTTGGAATCAACAGCAGAAGAAGAACTGGGTAGTTAGCATGAGCAGCGAGAGCCACCATGACTGAACAGACAGAGAGAAGAGCGTTTAGCTGAACGTTTCACTTCGCTCTTCTTTCCTTTCTTCCTGCTTTCCTCTGTTGTTGTTGTTTCTGAGACGTCCTCTGGCCCCGCCCACAAGACACGCCCAAAATAGATCCTGCTCATTTATTGGTATTTTAATGTAAAAAAAAATAAAAACTTGCATATCATTAACATGCGAAAACCTTGTAACTCCAATTGTGGTGATTTTCTTGTTTTAACTGCAGTTGAAGGGTCTGATGACGTCTTTTCAAACCCATCAGATAAACTGAGCCAGGCAACAGTAAACATGTCGTCCCCCACGAATGATGCAGTCTCCGTCTGGGCCAATCAGGAGCCAGTACGTCTCCTTGTTCTATGGTTTTGACCTGTAGCAGTAGCGGGCCAGTTAGTGTTTTAAATGCTGCAACAGAGGAGAGACGCATCATGCTGCCACGCTGCATCAAAATCTGACCTGCAGGGTCTGAGGTATCGTGCGTGACGGACAGACAAGTAAACAAACGCTGCAGCGCCCCCCTCAGGCCAATCGGTGACATTTTGAAAACACTGGATCGGAGCAATGAGTCACATCATTCCCCAAAATTTCGTCACAATCCAATGAGAGGCATCAGAGATATTGTGTGTGACGGACAGACAGTAAGCCCCTCCCCCGATTTCATCATGAGGGAGAAACAGTCACAGTGGATAAAAATTAGGCTTTTTTTCTTGGTTCCTGAAAAGTTGACACTTTGGAGATTTGACAGCCTCAATATTGTAGCTTTCATTATGTCAATACCTCTCACACACACACACACAGTGAGTGTGATGTTAATGGGTCTCTGTGGGACGGACGCCCGCTGTGTCCAGGCTGGAGGGCGTGGCCGTCCCACCGCCCCCAGTCCCATCTGCCTGTTTCCCAGCATGCTTCACAGCTTTCCCCAGCAGCCGGTCCCACCGTGTCCCCGCTGCTCAGCTGAGCGTCGGACCGCCGGCCGCCGCGAAACGCTCCCAACGAGCAGGAAATCCAATCCTTCGTTTCCCCTCGGGGATCGTTAAGGTTTCAGCTGCTGATCTGATCTGAAAGCTGCCAGATTCAACGTTTCGTCGTCAGAACGGCTCAGTTTGACCTTCACTCACAGGCACTGAAGTTAAAAAAGTATGTTTCATATCTTGATATTCATACATCGTAGTAACTCTGTCAGTACATTTAGGCAGTGATTAGAGTGAAATAATGATGCAAACAGCCACCAATAGAAACAAAAACCCATTATATTTTCAGAAAAACAGTAATTATCTTCACATAACTTGCATCCCTTTGATATTACCTTGATGTACACTATGAATTTATCTCACAAACAGCCTAAACAAGGAGAGCAAACTCTATTCCCCAAATAAAAAAGATTTTAAAAAAGATTTTAGGCTGTTTTTCCCCCAAAACTATAATAACTGTCAACTGGATTATACCTGTCAGTATCCTGGGTGGAGGAGGAAACCTTTAATTAAAACAGACTCTTTATCCATGCTCTCGCTGTGCTAACCTCTAGTGACTGAAAGAATATTAAAATTAAACTATGTCAGACTGAAAAGTAATATCCTGCAGAAATAAAGGAGGGGAAAGAGAGGAACAGATTTGGGATCGAGGAGGAGCGGCTGGATCGGCTCTGCTGGGTCGTATTTGATTCACCGACTCTCCTGGACCGCAGGTTTTCTTCTGGACCGCAGGTTTTCTCCGGGACCGCAGATTTTCTCCGGGACCGCAGGTTTTCTCCGGGACCGCAGGTTTTCTCCGGGACCGCAGATTTTCTCCTGGACCGCAGGTTTTCTCCTGGACCGCAGGTTTTCTCCTGGACCGCAGGTTTTCTCCTGGACCGCAGGTTTTCTCCTGGACCGCAGGTTTTCTCCGGGACCGCAGGTTTTCTCCTGGACCGCAGGTTTTCTCCAGGACCGCAGGTTTTCTCCGGGCCTGGAAAAGGCCTGGACAGGAGGAAGGCCCTTATGTAACGTTACGTAACGCAGTCGCAGGGTTTTGAGGAAGAGAAAAGGCTGAAACTGACAAGTCAGACTGAGAGGAAAATCCAACATGGCCGTCCGGATGTTGCAGCGTGTTTAGCGATTCTTTCACTCTCCAGCACGTCTCTGTCATCCGTCATCGCCACAGGGGCTCAGGAATATTTGTTCAATCTATTTTCAAGGTGCTGTGACCTCTGACCTTACTGTTGGTTGCTTGTAATGTTGCTGATGCAGGAGATGAGGCTCATTCTGCTTTTGACCTTGCAGCAACTGATAATGTAAACACTGACAGATAATGTAGTAACTTGTCCAAATGTGATAAAATGTCCAGATAAATGAGTTAAAAATTTAATAAAGCCTGATATTGTAATATTTTTCCTGATGATGATGAATTTCCTGATGTAATACCAGCAACTGTAACATCAGAAAGGTCACTTTTTTTATTATTATTATTACAATATCAGTCTGATGTTATTCCATTATCTGGAAATCCATTACATTAACAGGTTTTATTACATTTTTGATCCATTTAGAGAAAGATTTTATTACTTCTTGACAGGTTATTACATTATCCATCAGTTATTACATTATCAGCTGCTCAGAGCTTGTTGGAGTGAGAGATCGGTGTTCGGAGGGGTTTTCTCAGGCTGTCGGTGTTCATATTGTTTCCCTGTGAGCTTCACTGTCAGAGGAATGAAAGGAAGTTTAGTTCTGCAGGATTGGAACAGCTGATGCAGACTGTGTTCACATTTCCACAGCCAGAGCATCAACACCCGTAAAACACAGAGACAGAAGCAGCATCTGTCTCCACGTTAACACCAGCAGAAGTGTTCGTCGTGTTGATCTGACAGGAGCTGAGCCCTGATTGGCTCTCTGTGTTATGGGCTGTTAGAGTGAATCCAGTAAAGAGCTTCATCATCATCATCACATCATGACCATCATGGCGTCTCCTTTTCCTCTAATGGATGATGCTGCAGCAGATCTGAGGTCAGCCTGGGTGTGTTCACTTCACACGATTCATTCAGAGATAAGACTGGAGAGTTTCTGAAGATTTTGCAACAGCGGCTTTTAACAGCTGGTAAATTGTCTGTAGGATACCAATTCCAACAAAAAACAACTTTGTCTGTTAAAATAGATTCTGATGAACATAATTAGTTTAAACTAGCGGTGGATTTATGTAACCACATCTTTGGATTGCCTTGATCAATTATCATCATCATGGATGTAAACACACATCTGCTCCCTGTGTGCTATAGAAAATGTGAGTTTCTGAATTCCAGTACATGCACAAGTCTTATTAGATGTTCAAGAATGGCTGTGCAAAATTTCAAAGAAAAATATTGTGTTTTTGCAGCCCTATTATCTTCAGAAATGCCTCGTATCAAAAATGATCCATCGGACTTTAAGGCTTTAAGTAGCTTCACAGTTATAAAAAACATTTTCTCCATACTGAACGTCCCCTCCATTCTGTACCAGTACATCAAATGGAAAAAATCCAGATGTCTTGTGCTTCATTTTCTACACGTTTCCCTGTAAGTCAGCCTGACATGTTTGGTGTCTTTGGGAACTTTGGGATCTGGACTAGAATTTAAAATAAAGTTCTGTGGGTTTGAACAAAGCTCGGCTGCATAACGTGAGTTTGTAATGAAGAGTCAACGTGGGACCTTTGGGTGCTCCGCAGTCTTCAGCTGGTGGTTTGTCCGGCAGGCAGAGAGCCTGCAGGTCTGATAAGAACACTTTATTGATCCTGGGACAGGAGGAACGCTTCCTGGTGTCAGGCTGATGGAAACCACAGGCAGCGGCACACAGCCTGGGATTAGCATTAGCATTAGCATCAGGAAACTGCTGTGTAATGGCCCGCTAAGTGATGCTGTCAGTCAACTAGAAACTGGAAGTAGTTTAACGGTGGACAGTCAGGGTGTGGAGGTCAGAGGTCGGAGGTCGGAGGTCGGATGGTTCAACTCCCAATTCATGACAACAAGTTTTCATTTACTGAACCGTGAGCAAAACCTGAAGTTAACTGTTTTAGCTTTTTAGCTTTTAGCTTTTCATGTGACCAGTAGGTGAAAATGTCCAATCCAGTTCCTGCTGTTGGACCAGAATCCTTTACTGGAGGAGGAACCTGGTCTGAACTGGATTCCTGTCAGGAACATGGAGGCTGAGCTTCAGAGTTCAGGCTCATTTATTTTAATGAGGCTGTGTTGAGTTGTAGAGTACGGTCTAACGAGGGTCATGAAGCTCATTCAACACATAAATAACAAATGAACCCATTCAAGTTAGAAAAAGAGACAATATTACAGTATTTATTTGAACTTAACTTAAAATATAGATTAAATAGATTTACTATTTTAAAATTTGGACACTGACCATGAAGAACCTCAGTAACCTTGAAAAAAATATTTCCTTCCTTTTCTCTGCTGCTCTTCCTCTATTTATTCAGCTGCCCATTTTTCACCCAACACACAAATTGAGGGCAACTACATTATAATGATCTAAATACAACTACGGTATAATGATCTAAATACAAGTACAGTATAATGATCTAAATACAACTACATTATAATGATCTAAATACAACTACGGTATAATGATCTAAATACAACTACGGTATAATGATCTAAATACAAGTACAGTATAATGATCTAAATACAAGTACAGTATAATGATCTAAATACAAGTACAGTATAATGATCTAAATACAAGTACAGTATAATGATCTAAATACAAGTACAGTATAATGATCTAAATACAACTACAGTATAATGATCTCAATACAACTACATTATAATGATCTAAATACAAGTACAGTATAATGATCTAAATACAAGTACAGTATAATGATCTAAATACAACTACATTATAATGATCTAAATACAAGTACATTATAATGATCTAAATACAAGTACAGTATAATGATCTAAATACAACTACAGTATAATGATCTCAATACAACTACATTATAATGATCTAAATACAAGTACAGTATAATGATCTAAATACAACTACGGTATAATGATCTAAATACAAGTACAGTATAATGATCTAAATACAACTACGGTATAATGATCTAAATACAAGTACGGTATAATGATCTAAATACAAGTACAGTATAATGATCTAAATACAAGTACAGTATAATGATCTAAATACAACTACATTATAATGATCTAAATACAACTACAGTATAATGATCTAAATACAAGTACAGTATAATGATCTAAATACAACTACAGTATAATGATCTAAATACAAGTACAGTATAATGATCTAAATACAAGTACGGTATAATGATCTAAATACAAGTACAGTATAATGATCTAAATACAACTACAGTATAATGATCTAAATACAACTACGGTATAATGATCTAAATACAAGTACAGTATAATGATCTAAATACAACTACATTATAATGATCTAAATACAACTACAGTATAATGATCTAAATACAAGTACAGTATAATGATCTAAATACAAGTACGGTATAATGATCTAAATACAACTACAGTATAATGATCTAAATACAACTACAGTATAATGAGCTAAATACAGTTACAGTATCAGGATGTAAATATCCAAGTAAAAGCCATTTTAAACCACAACACTTTTATTTTATCTAACATTTATAATTTTATAATTAGCCTTGACTTCTGATGAGACATGGAGAGGAAACAGTGTGTTTTATCCACTCAGTGTTGAACCATTCTGAGTGAAGCTTTTCTCGGTTGGACGCCATCTTCTTCTTCTTCTTCCCTGGAAGCTGCCGTTGCCGAGGCAACCAGACAGTCTTGGAGGGAAGAGAGGCAGGATGGGAAGGAAGGCGGTGTGGGGGTGGAGGAGCGGCGGGACGACGCTCTCTTTGTTCTGATTTCACCTCCAAACACACAGCAGAGAGGCTGTGGGACCATGGAAGGAGGTGTTTCGGGTTTTTATCATATTTAACATTATTTAACATTATTTATTAATCAGGTGTTTTGAGCAGCAAGAAAGACCAAGAAAGCAGCGTGAGGACAAAGACAAACAACTTACAACGACGTACATGAGCAAAAATACAAATGAAATCACATAATTCAAATCACAATATACTGTCAATCTCTACATCACAGGACTGCCTCTGTTTTACATGGTCATGGTCGGTAACCTTGGTAACCCAGAACATCAATATCAGGCCTTTGATGAAAAAAAATAACATAACATAATATACATAATATACTGTCAATATCTACATCACAGGACTGCCTCTGTTTTACAGCAGTGGAGTTTTAGAAGTGGATTAGATAAGATTAGATAAGATAATATGAATCATTATTGATCATGTGGGGAAAATAGGTCGTTTGAGCAGCAAATAATGAGATTTATCAGGTCTTTTGTGTGTGTGGCAGGACGGTTCTGCAGTGTGTTGACGGTGTCGCTGCTGTTAGCGATGATGATGACTTCGATCATCACTTGGCACAGATGAACAGGATGTATTGATGTTGTGAACTTGCCCCTAGCTACAGTATGGGTGTGTTGTGATGATGTGACACGATGTGCTCTCCCTCTGCGGTCTTTCCTCGCTCGGCGTGCTTTAGTGTATTTCTGCATTGTCCTGCCTGTTGTAAATGTCTTTTTTCGATGGTGATAATGCAGTTTCCCCCTTTTGTATCGCATCGTATCAGGATTCAGCAGGAAAAGGAAATAGAATATTAAAACAAGAAATAAAATCAGTAGAAATAAAAGAGCTAAACATTGAGCAAGACTCTGAATCCCTGCCGGCTGACCTCTGACCTCCCAACACAAATCTCATAAAGGTTTTGTGCATTGAGCCCAACAGTGTCTTTAAAGCCAGTTATACAGTTCACTGTCTGTGGAGGATTATGGATCGGAGTCAGTGTGATCTGTCAGACGATCAGACCGATCGGATTTTGATGAATCTCACAGGAATGATGATCTCACCGCTCTGCTGTGATGTTTTCGAGAGAGAGAGAGAGAGAGAGAGAGAGAGACAGAGAGAGAGAGAGAGAGAGACAGAGAGAGAGAGAGAGAGAGAGAGAGAGAGAGAGAGACAGCACCATTCTTCTTTCTTCTATTTTTTCCCTTATATCAATTAATGGATGACTTGCATTTATCTCTAGTCTCTCTTTAATTATTCAAATATTATTTCACAATTGAGATCAATATTTTTACAGTGACAACCTGCCTGGACTGATATGTCCTAAACGCTGCATTTTATCATCTATCATGAAGAATATTTCTCTCTCTCTCTCTCTCTCTCTCTCTCTCTCTCTCTCTCTGACTCTCTCTCTCTCTCTGTCACTCTCTCTCTCTCTCTCTCTCTCTCTCTCTCTCTCTCTGAATGAACATGGCTGCCAGGTTCAGAACTGATCTCCTCTTCCTGTTTCATCTCTCCTCTTTTCATCTCTCCATCCCATCATCTCATATTGGGGGCACATAAATGGGATCGGTTGTTGCCATAGCAACCGTGGCGCACCATTAACAGGCTCCGTTAGCGCTCGTTAAGGCTCTGTCTGATTCGTTATCCTCTTGGGGGGGGGGGGGGGGGGGGTTGGGGGGGGGTTACCGCCAGCATGCTTTGTACCACCACTAGCAAGCTGTCTGCAGATGACAACAGAGAAAGAGCCGTCACCCGATGTAGATCTGTCACTGCAGTTAATGGGTGTGTGTGTGTGTGGGGGGGGGGGGGGGGGGGGGGGGGGCATGGTCGGTAACCTTGGTAACCCAGAACATCAATATCAGGCCTTTGATGAAAAAAAATAACATAACACACCCAGCTGAGGTCTGCAGTCTCAGGAGGCCTTCACACACACACACACACACACACACACACACACACCCAGGGATGCAGTGGAGGGTGAAAATTCAATTTAACACATTTTTATTTGCAGAATACACTTTACCACCGTTTTTTTTGGCAGATGCTGATGTTTATAATTGTCCACATCATAGTGAGTGTCAAACAGAATTAGATCAATATATTGGTTTGTTGATATCTGGTCTGATATCGTCCTTTTATTAAAAAGGGATCCGGTCCAGTCTGATGCAGTTTGGTTACAGTGGAGAGTTTTAGTGTCCCATCGACTACATTCTGCTTCAGAGGCTTTTCCACTCTGACAAGAAGAAAATTCTGGAGGAAATTGAATACTTGGATTTTTTTGGAATGAAACTGGTCGAACTGAAAGATGTTGAATGTCGGCACAAAATAAAATAATTAGTTATCAGCAGTTTTAATTTAAAATGTCTTTATTGGCCTTGAAAAATCCTCATTCAAACACCAGTATCAAACTGATGTAAGTCAGCTAGTTTCTTTTATGGAAAAAAAAGTGTAAATTATGAAAATATAATTGAGTTTTCTTTCTATTGATTTCTTAATAATGATCACCAGCCAGAGATCAGTTCCCTCCTCGCTGCAGAATAACGAGGCTTCGTGTCTTTGAAGCGATGAAGGAAGCGGAGCGGCTGACGTGTCTTTTATCCCACATGCATTAAACATACAGACAGAACACGCTTTGTACAGGCGTGATGCGTGGAAACAGAAACCAGCTCAGTTTGACAGCAGTTGCTCTGTATGGAGTCACTTTTGTGTCTTTATTTTGAAATTGAAAGTGAAAAATGTTTTTAAAGTGAAAAAGTTTTGAATGTTTTCAGACTGAGTTACAATTTTCTCTTTTTCATTCATTCAAATCCTTTTGGTCTTGTTTTGGAGTGGGTGTGGTGCAGGAGAGAGGGGGTGGGGCCAGGGGGCGGGGCCAGGGGGCGGGGCCAGGGGGCGGGGCCAGGCGGCGCCATGACAGGTGATTGACAGGTCG
>NC_136005.1:1074091-1277462 GCF_048128805.1 Centroberyx gerrardi | reverse complement strand
ATTACATCCGTTCTCACCAATCAAGATGGCTGAACGTGTTGCTGAGCCACGACAACAAAAAGTGAAAACTGATTCTCGTTATGATGATGTCTTGTAAAAAGATATCATCACAAAAAAATTATTTGATTTGAATAATAAAAACATTTTGAATATATGAAAAGTACATTGTAAGTGAAAGAAGAATCCAAAATTGATCTTTTTTGTCCACTTAAAACATTTTTCAACATTTTTTTTTTTTTTTTTGCTTCCAACCTTATTTAAATTTTTTTTGTTCACTTTCAAACTACAGATACAGAAGTAACTCCACACTCTGCACTGGAGAGGAAACCAGATGAAACACATTAGCAGCCATGTGTTTGTGAGCTGATTGATCGGTGAGCGGTTCACATTCGGAGGCAGATTGATTTTTTCCGGCCGCTGCCTGCTGGTCTGTTGCATAATAACCTGTCTGACTGCTGAACGGGACGAAGAACTGTTTGTTATTCTGTTTGCTGCAGAGAAGATAAGAATAAAATACCGATGCAGCATCATGGAGGTTAAAAAGAATAAACAGAACAGACCTGAAGTGAACAGATCATAGTGGAGATGATGGTTCTGCAGTGGGAGCTAGCTAACAGCCTGGTTAGCTCGCTGCTTCTTACTGAAGCTCCGGTCAGATTTGCTTTGTTTTGCTCAGCAGATGAATCTCACCAGGCGGCAAAAACCTTAAAACATCCGTTCAGTTTCACAACTAAGGGAATGTTTCTGTGAGTTGGATTGATTGTTCTGACCCGGTGCAACAAACTGTCTGACCTGCAGAGACTGAACCAACGTTTTGGTTTTTGTCTCCCGTGATGAATCAGTGGAGGCACAATATCTCAAACACCACTGATCAGATTTTAACAAAGACTATCGGGGAATGAACATGTCGTTGTCCCATTCCCACATTTTCAAATGACATTGATTTGCCTGAGGGGGGCGCTACAACGTTTGGGCTGGGGGGGGGGGGGGACTGCGTTATCTGTCCATCACACAAAATCTCACATCCCACTGATCTGAGTTTGACTAAACTTGGGGAAATGATGCATCTCACTGCTGCTTATGACTCTGATTGGTTCAAGAAGAAACTACAGCTCAAAACAAGGAGACGTGTTTGTTACTGATTGTCGAGACAGGATGGATTGACATTTTACCCACTGCCTTTGTTAATCCAGTGGACGAGAGGATGAGAGTGAAATACTGGAAGCTTCATCGATGCCTGATAAATCAAAAGGACTTGAGCACAGATGCTGAAAATGGATTTCAGGATTCTGGTTGGCTGTGGAGAGAAGATGAGAGAGAAACACTGGAACCAAAGTCAAGAGTACAAAGACTGCGTTTAGAGTTTTAAGACGTCTCCGATTGGTGGGAGCTCGCTAAGGCTTGTGGGTAGTGTAGTATTTAACATGGAAGTCAGGAATAAAACAGCAGCACAGCATGTCGATCTGACACAAGTTTAAACTTTGTAGTGAATAATCAGATATGGAATCATGAATGGGAAATTTCCTCGTGTGTTTGGTCCAGACTGCCGATGTGGTCTGAGTGAATCGAGGACCTTCACCTGTTTTTCACGACGCAGCGTTTCTGCACAAAGAGCCAGAACATCGTCCTTTACCAGCTCTGTTTGGCCTTACCCATAATTCCCCAGGAGTCGCCGCCTGGTAATGAATGACAGCAGTGACATTTGCCGCACTGACATTGCCCCCCCTCCGCCACCCCCACCCACACCCCTCCCCCACCCACCCCATCTCCTCTGCCTTTACTCTCTCTCCCTCTGATCTCGCTGTCGTAGCGCAGAAACCCTTCAGATGTCTGGAGGAGAGAACCTACTCCCCCCCCCCCCCCCCCCCCCCCCCCCACACACACACACACACACACCCACACACACGACACACACCACACACCATTACAGCTGCTCCTGGAGGAGGAGGGGAGAGTGTAGGGGAGTGGGGGGATTTCTTATTGACAAAAAGAAATCACATTGTGGAGCTTTTTTTTTTTTTTTTTTTTTTACAGAATATTGCAATGTTGACATGGATCTGCACACAAATTCCTTTTCAGTGTGTTTGTGTGTGTGTGTGTGTTTGTGTGTGTGTGTTTAATTTCCTCTGACATGCTTTGTTGATTTAAAGAAGCTTCCTCTCAGCCTCTTCTTCATATCTGCAAAATGCTGCAGTCAAGGTCACAGTTTGGATTTTAGTTTCCATTAAACTGCAGTCTGTCCAACAAAGAGTTTACAGTTCAGGAGAGACGGTCTGCTGAGAAAAAAGAAACAGGAACCTGCCTGACCGGCCTGATTTTTAAATCACAGGCCCTAAATATGTTTTATGTCACTGATGAATTGTGCAAAATGACACTAATGTAGAGAAGGGAACAGAGGAAGTGTAGGATCTATGTGTAGGATCTATGTTCATCAGGATGTGTTCATGTTCATTCTGTTGAAACACAAAACCTTTCCTTCAGAAGTGAAGTGACTCTCTCTCTCTCTCTCTCTCTCCTCCTGACACACTTCCCTCCCTCCCGCCTGAGGAAACAAAGCTCGTACATTTTTACACGCCGCGTCCCGAAAAAGAAAGAACCGACAGATATAAACACGTTAGACTTTTCTAATCGCTGTTTGTTTTCCCGCTGAAGCGCAGCAGGCGTCTCGGCTCTGAAACAGAAAAGCTCATTTGCCTCCGAGAGCAGAAACAGGAAAACACGATCAGATATTTACATTTCCACAGCGTTTCACATCAGAGAGACGCGGCAGACAGCAGCAGCCGAACACCGAGCCGCTGATGTGGATCTGTCTCCGTCTCTCTGCTGCTCCTCATCACGCTCAAGTCAGATTCATTTCCTGCTTCAGCCGGCGCCCCCTACAGGCTGACACATGCCTCACGCATCCTTTCACTTATTTTTTATACTTTCGAAAAAAGACATTTTCCATCCTCTATTTACATGTCTGAGCTTTTAGAAGGGCTGACTGCATGTAGCAGGTTCAGTTTTACTTTGAGGCTGGAAAAATGTGTTTATGTTGGTAATGTTTATAATAATTTAATTAAAACTGACCTGTATAAGCTACACAAAGAGTGTTTCTGGGTGTATGGCCAAACAGATTCTGCACTGGAGCTTTAATGTGCAGCGAACAGAGTTATAGCTACACAAGAGACAGAAACAATTCTGCAGACGTCATAAAAAAGGGAAAACAAGTGGAAAATGTAATCCACTATGAAGCCAGTTCCAGTGTTGAGAGCAGACAGGCTGAACAGCCAGAGGCCGAACTAGAGAACATGTTACCTAACAGACTGAGCAGGGAGCATTCAGACCCGACCGAGCGAAAACATCCATCAAAAACCGAGCTGAAGTGGATTTGACAGATGATTAGACGCCCTGTGTGCCATCTGCTGCCAAGGCCGAGCGGCGGCCATCTTGTTTCCTCCTGAGCGTCCGGGTCCGGCCGGGCAGAGAGGACGGAAACTTCACTGCAGCTTCTCTGTGTTCAGTTTCTCTCACCTGTTCAAACCCAGTGACAGAAGATTTATTTTCTTTATTCCTGACATAAACAAAGATAGTCTGCACTCTGTTTCTTCTTATTTCATTTTTCAATTCAGTTTTTTGCACTAAGGGTTTTTGTCTTTATTCCTGAAAAACAGACTGTTTGCAGCAGCGTGGTTTCTCTCTGACATGATGAGAGGCGACACTGTTCCAGTTTGACATTATTATTTGCTGTAGCCAACATGACGACATGAACCGCCATCGACCGGCCAGCAACACGCTTCTGCTTCGTTGGTGTCGGCGCGGCTCGGCACGACAGACCGCTCCGTAGCTTCTGTAACCCTGTTGACTCGTGTTGTCCTGTTCCTCCTGCAGGGGGCGCTGCAGCGTCTGAAGATGGCGAACGCCGTGGCTTCCTACGACCAGCTGGCCCACCAGGTGGAGGCGCTCCGCAAGGAGAACTCCCACCTGAGGAGGGAGCTGGAGGACAACTCCAACCACCTGTCCAAACTGGAGACCGAGACCTCCGACATGAAGGTCAGCGTCCTGATCCTTAATGTGATGTGTTTCCTGTTGAGGTGTGGGGGCGGGGCTTAACGCAGGGAGGGGTCATTCAGAAGTATGAACCAATGGGAGATCAGTTAGGGAGAGAAAGGCAGTTTGATTTGACGGGAGGGGGGGAGGGGCGGGACTGTTCAAATATCTGTGATGTTTTATTGAGTTTATTATTTGGTGCAGCATGATGTCACTGTTAAAGATACTCTGTTTTCAGCAAAGTAATGGGATTTTGATATAATATTTGGGTTTTGAGGGCATTTAATATTAAACAGGTGTATGTTATGACATGGAAAATTAGAAAGATATTTAATCTAAGGGCAAAATGAAATTCACAGACTCTTTTACTGGAACAGTTTTCTCCCAGTTTGGTTCCCAGTTCCCACTTGGAACCAAGGAGGTTCTATATGGACCCTGTTGTTGTTGTTGTTGTTGTTGTGGAATAAGGGGAAAAACTCTCTAGGTTGTTTGTATCTCATTAAAACACTCGTTGGGGGCGGGGCTTAAGCCAAAACACCGGAACAGAACCTATAAATATAAATGAAAATGTGCAAAACAAAGTCTGGATGGCAGCTTGAACAGGAAGAGGAGAACAGAGCTGAAGGATGAAGAACATTTTCATCAGGAGCGTCCGGGCGGTCGGTTCTCTGCCTTCGGCTTCCTCCTGACCCAGATAGAGGAGCGCGGCTCCGTCGATCCTGCCTCAATCCATCACTTCCCTCGCTGTCTCTTCTAATGAGGAAGAGGAAGAGGAGGAAGAGGAGGAAGAGGAGGTCAGCCAGCCAGTCAGTCAGTACCAAACTCGTCTCTTCAGTGAAATCCCACCACAGCAGGCTTGTTATCGTATTTTTCTTCATATAGTTTTCAACTTTTATTTCAGTATCAGTTTAGTTGTAGTTAGTTTTCAAGGTCGCTGTCTATTCACTTCAAATTCAAAATGTAAAATGATCCTTTCTCTGCAGAGTGGATATCAGTTTTCTCTGACAGAACATTTCCAGTATTTGAATTTCAAAGTAAGCCAGTTTTCTGAACTGACTGTACTGAGAGTGAATCAGACTCCTGTAACAAGTTATCTGGACAGATTTACATACATGATCCATACAGAAATTAATGAAATACATTTTCCTTGTTGAGTTTCATCCCATCCCTTCAATCACACAATAATGATTAACACAGTGAAAGTCTGATTACATCTCCACAAGTCACCAGTCACAGCCCCAACTTCCAGTTTATTAATCTGCTCAGTCTTTTAGTTTCCTCAGAATAAATCATCTTGGTGAGTCTTAATCACAGAAACTGTGGGTTTGCCTGCAGGAACAGGATCCTCTGCAGCAGCTTCAGTCCGCTGCAGGTCTGGACTCAGTTTCCTTAAAGTCTTCACTCACTTCCTCACCGATCAAACTGATTTCTGAAGAGATACAGAGAAAAATGTTGCTGTTGTTGCTGAGCGTGTGGTCGGTTCAGCCTTCAGAACAGCAGAGAGACTCAGTTTGATTCTGATGTTCAGTTTGAATTGAGGCGTTCTCATCGTCTCCGGGCTAACGCTGCTCAGTTTCAGGCGGATGATGTCAGATTTACTTGTTGTCATGGCAACGCTGACAAATTCTGATCGGAGCATTCAAATACAAGTCGCATGTAGGTCGCATGGCTCAGGATCTGATCTGGTAGCTCAGATCCATGTGATCCAGATGGGAAATGAAAACATGCGACTCCATGCAGCTTCTTGCTGTTAGAGGCTGTCTTGTGTCTTTTGTTTCCTTGTGTTTTATTTTGTTGCAGACTGTATTCCATCTTTTTGTTTGCGATTGATTATTGATCAGTTAGGTCTAGGTAGGCTCGCTCTCTGTGAAGTTCTTTGAGACAGACCGTGATGAAGAGCCGCAGGAAGGAACCGGACCTGAACACATCCGATCTGAGTCACATGGAGGAAAAATAAGAGCTGGAACCTTTCAGCTGCAGAGCGGAGCCTCGGTGTGACAGCTCTCTGTGGCTTTAACTCCTCCTCACATTATACAGACACTGTGTTGCAGTGGTGTGTGTGTAGATGTTTGACTGATCTCAGGTCAGGAGGCAGTGTGGACGGGTTTTGACCCGACGGCCTGCGTCAGTCTGCTGACAGGCTGCAGGTCGGGACGGGGTGTGAAGACGCTGCAGCTGCCTGAGATAAAAACATTCACCTCTGCTTCACCTTGGGCTCATTTCACTGTGCTGCAAAATGACTTTTTGGTCTAAAATCTACATAAAGTTCTATTTTCAATGAAAACAGAGTGGAAGTTGAAGAAATTTATGTGAAAGAATGAAATTCCCATAATAGAAAAAAGTAAAGTATTCACCCCCTTTGTCTCACTGGGGAAACATTTCAAACAAATGTTATTTATTTTTTATATTTACGTAAAAAGGAGACAATTTTAATTCAATTATCTGAATTTCCACTCTGATTCTGTAGATTTTAGAGCAAAAATCTCAAATTAATCTAGTTGGAACTAATTTTATACAAAAAAAAGTACAAAAAGAGATAGATAGATAGATAGATAGATAGATAGATAGATACTCATTTCTGACAGTGTAGTAAAAATGGAAAACTAAAACCTCCACCTTAT
This sequence comes from Centroberyx gerrardi, assembly GCF_048128805.1. NCBI lineage: Eukaryota > Metazoa > Chordata > Actinopteri > Beryciformes > Berycidae > Centroberyx > Centroberyx gerrardi. The sequence continues at coordinate 1,270,812 of NC_136005.1, read as the reverse complement.
ATGACAAAAAACATATAAGCTGCATAAAACACATTCATGCACACACACAGATGCATAATCACATGCACACAGACACATGCATATAGACACACACACACACACACACACTATCACACACGTGTCCAGATGCTGTGTGCAGCTGGATTATCCGCCGGCTTCATCCTGAGCTCAGCGGCTCTCAGCAGAAGAGACGAAGAGACGGACAGCAGGAAATAAAACAGAAACACGTAGAGGAACAGCGACACGATGAGTTCAAGGACTGTAGGAAAGGAGTTCAAACTGTAGGAAATCGTATTCTCCAGGTGAGTGTGGACAGTTTGGTGGATTCATGTTAGTGTTCAGACTGACAGGAGGAAAGGATTCAGCTTCAGTCAGACGAACATGACGGGGAACAGGGAGCAGAACAGGGAATCCATTTAATCCTGCAGCAGAGCTTCAGTGTGACATGAACACATCCAGGGTTAAAATGACGTGGAACTAAGTGAGGAGGAAGCTTGTTTCCATCCAGCCTGGGAAAATAAAATCTGAAACAGGACAGAAAACACACAGCGTTGGAAACAGCTGGAGATCTCAGATGTTCATTCATGTTCATTTCTGTTGACAATGCAACACAAAACCTGAGGAGAACTGGACTGCAGGAGACTGATGTCCATCTAACCTGTTTTACATTGAAGAAAGTTTTTTTCTGTGGCCATGACAAAGCAATCTCATTACTGTCCATTAAGTTCATAACACATCACAATCTGCTCTGGCTCTGTTATGGGTTTGGTGCAGTATCTCAGATCTAATGTTTGTTATTATTTATTATCATTTTATAGGATACAGCAAAGAGAATATAAATCAGAATATAGCAAAATGTTCTGTTTTGGGGTAATCCTCAAGTTCCTTTTTTTTTTTTTTTATCCAGTCTCCATCTTTGTCCCTCAGCCTCACTGTGGTGTTTCTGCACTGCTCTTCCCACAGATCACCTGTCAATCAAACAGTGTGGGCGGAGCTTGGATTTCCTGTTGATGCAGTTTGAGTTTCTCTTCTCTTTGTCTGTTCAGACATGTTGGCTATCAAACAACAAACCAGAAACATAGGAGGTCTGGTGGAGGAGGAGTGGAGGAGGAGGAGCAGGAGGTTTCTCTCTCTCTCTCTCTCTCTCTCTCTCTCTCTGTGTAATTCTCCATGGTTGTTCCTCCTCTTCTTCCTGCAGGAGGTCCTGAAGCAGCTGCAGAGCAAACTGGAGCAGGAGGCCGGAACGCTGGCCTCGTCCGGCCGGAGCGACGTCCTGGACCAGCTCAAAGGTCTGAGCATGTGTGTGTGTATATACTGTATATGTGTGTGTGTGTGTGTGTGTGTGTGTGTGTGTGTGTATCTGGATGGAGACATCAGTGCAGGGTGACTGGCTCTGTCAGACCCTTTGGGACCGATCAGCATTACAACATGAATAGACTCAATCCAGCTAACGTGATTGGCCGGGCTGGGTCTGCCTCGTTATGCCTCAATCCAATTAAGAAGCCAATTAATGTCTCCAGTTGTCTAGATTGGAATTCAGCTGACTCCGACTCAATTAACAGTAGTCTGTTAGCAGTCCAGTCCTCCTGTCTGCAGCACAGCCTCCTCACTGATGATTACACTTCAGATTCTCCAGCAGTCTGCTTCCAGACTCCTGAATCGCGCCCCGCCCACTTTTAGATTTTGTCGCGCGTCAATGGCTTGTTCTCGCTCAGAGAAACATTTGAGCCAATCAGCTCCTTTGTGGGTGGTTTGAACCATTCATGCAACGGTTTTTCATTGGTGTTTCAGCAGAATAGATTTGTTGAAATCACCTCCTCAACCAACAGATTGTCTTTGCTAAAACAATATTTTAGTCCAAATGGACGACATTCTTCAGTTGGTAAATGTCTGCTAACCATGTAGAGGCTGACTGGCTGCAGCATCATGTGACTGAAGTGACGTCAGAGCGGCCGATACGTCGGTCACTAGTGATCGGTTCAGATACGTCGGTCACTAGTGATCGGTTCAGATACGTCGGTCACTAGTGATCGGTTCAGATACGTCGGTCACTAGTGATCGGTTCAGATACGTCGGTCACTAGTGATCGGTTCAGATACGTCCGTCACTAGTGATCGGTTCAGATACGTCGGTCACTAGTGATCGGTTCAGATACGTCGGTCACTAGTGATCGGTTCAGATACATCCGTCACTAGTGATCGGTTCAGATACGTCGGTCACCAGTGATCGGTTCAGATACGTCGGTCACTAGTGAACGGTTCAGATACGTCGGTCACTTTTCTCTCTACCCCACTATGTCCTGTCTGTCTGTCTCTCCTTTCAACTGTCAAATAAAAGCAGAAAAACGTCCAAAAAACGTTCTAAAGAAAAGTCAAACTTCTTCTTCGCCCCTGCAGAGTTGCACATGGATCTCACCAACTACTATGAGCTGAAGTACCAGCCTCACAACCTGCGGCTGCTGCCGGACAGCCTGTCCCACGGCGGGGGGGAGGGGGAGGAGCGCCTGGCCCTGCCCCCCCCCTCCTCCTCCTCCTCCTGCTGCTCGGTGGCGGGCCGGGCCCGGAGCCCGCTGCGCGCCTCGTCCCGTCAGAGCGCGGCGTCCGGAGAGGCCGCCGCCCTGCTGCCGCACCACTTCCTGGACGGAGCCCCGCCCAAAGCCGCCATGATCGGAGGAGACGGACGAATCAGCGAGCAGCATCTGGACGAGCTTTACAAGGAGAGGTGAGCTGCTTCAGATGATGCTTTCGGTTTTTCTTTTGTTTGAAGTGAGATCTTTTCCTTATGACACATTATTTTATCTCACCTGCAGAATACTACTGCTACTACTACTAATAATAATAATAATAGTCTTTTTTTATTCTTTTTCTTATTTATTATTGATATTATTATTATTATTATTGATAATAACAATACTACTACTACTACTACTAATAATAATAATAGTGATATCTAATGCCCTGTGTGTGTGTGTGTGTGTGTGTGTGCGTGTGTGTGTGTGTGTGTGTGTGTGTGTGTGTGTGTGTGTGTGTCCGGACGCAGGAGCCTCCTGCTGGGGGAGATCGACCGGGAGGAGAGGGAGCGCTGCTGGTATTACACCCAGCTGGAGGCGCTGTCCCAGAGACTGGCCCAGCTGCCCCGCATCGACACGGTGAGCACACACACACACACACACACACGCACACACACATCACAGAAATATGGTCCCACATTCATATTCAAAATGAACAGTTATATTGTCACCTTTGATGAGTAAAGGCATTGCTTTATTGAATTGTGTTGGAGTCAAGCTTAGATTCTGGCATCATTTGAATTTTTGAACATTCAGCAGATTGGTCAGTATTGTCTTGGTCTAAATTAATCCAAATCTGATGTTATAGTTTGTAGCATTATATAAAAAAAATCACCAGAAATGTATTTGGAAACAAATCGGAAAAGAAAACCCACCAGGGAGCATCAGGACCAGTGACTAATAATCTATCATACATACATCAGCCATTGATCCACTTTGTCCCCAGAAATGCGGTTGATGATGTCACCGCCCTACGCAACTATAAAGCCTGTATGAGCAGGTTTGGAGGTTTTGGTGGTAGATGACATCAGATGCAGGAGCTACGCTGTACCTTAGTGTCCAGTGGAGTGACGCCTCTGTCCTGAACTCCATCTTTGTCTGACCTTGGTGTTTTGTTGTAGTTCTCTCTGCAGATGGATCTGATCCGTCAGCAGCTGGAGTTCGAGGCCCAGCAGGTCCGATCCGTCATGGAGGAGCGCTTCGGTACCAGCGACGAGATGGTTCAGAGGACCCAGGTGAGACCACCGGAGACCGGCTCCTGGTTGGCTAGTCACAGACTCTGTTAGCCACGCCCACTTCTAAGAATGTTGACGGGAAGCAAAGATAGTCTCTGTTTATAGGATGAAAACTGAAGGAGGGTTTGACATGAGGAGAAGACAGTTTGGCCAAATACAACACTGATTAGACATTACCTGAAATATTAGATTAGATTAGATTAGACATCTTTATTAATCCCCAGTGGGGAAACTCAACTTAAAGGGGCAGTTCAGGTTTTTCAGAAGCCAATCCAAAGTCATATTATTCTAAATTAATCGAAAATCACATGCAGCACATTACAAACTGTTTCCTAGCTGTTTGGTAAAAGTTTACCATAGTTAAGGACTTAAATATAATATTTTAAAGATGTGGTCAGCCTCATTGCCTTGCACTAGTAATGATAATTTATTGTTAATAAATGCTAATTACTATTATTATGTCCTTGTGCCAGTGGTGTTGGATGGATGGGAAGGAGCCTCAGTTCATGATAAATCAGATCAGCTTTGTTAAAATCTGAACTATCTCTTTAAAATGTAAAATATGTTAACAATTTTTAAAAACATTTGTAAAAAATGTATAACTATTTGATTCTTTTAAATAAAACAGTTCTAAGTACAACTGCATAACCTACAAAACAAAGACAACTGCTGGTAGAATTAGAGCACATCTGGAGCCTTTGTCTGAGTAGTGTGTGTGTGTGTGTGTGTGTGTGTGTGTGTGTGTGCGTGCTGCAGATGCGTGTTGCTCGTCTGGAACAGCTGGAGAAGGAGCTGCAGGAGGTGCAGGAGGCCCGGGGCAGCCAGGACAACAGCCTGTGTCAGCTACAGGTCAGACACACACACACACACACACACACACACACACACACTGCACACATAAGCAGATGCATCAAATGGGTACAAATATATACACATGTGCATGCCAACAGGCACATACACACTCATGCAAACACACATCATAAATGCCTCCACACACATACTCACCTAATGTATGTAGACATAAACACACATATACACACACGTCACATATGCACACACACACACACACACACACACACACTCTCTCTGTGTATCAACACAAGACAGAGATAACATCAGACTGTAAATATGACTACAGACTACGCTGAGTGTTTATTAAAGTAGCTTTTTAAATATTTCATGCTGTGGATCAGTAAATCTGCCAAAGAGAAAAATATAAATCTAAAAACTTTATTAGGCAGTAAACCAGAAGAGAGTTGGGTGTGTAACTGCAATGTCCTGAGTTTGAATCCAGCATCGGACATTTTTGTTGATTTTATCCAATTAAGGCAAAAGTGTCAAAAAATAACCTTAATAAAAGAATACAAAAATTCGACGAACAAGATGATCAGGTACAAATTAAGGGCAAAGCTGAAAAGAGCCGATGTCTGAGGTGATCGAGTCCCAAGTTCAAGTTTTCAGTGAGTAAGTCGAGTCATCAATATTCAAGTCTGAGTCACAAGTCATCAAAATTGGGACTCAAGTCCTACAATTGGGATTCACTGCAGCAGGCGCTCCCAGTCCAGCTGCACCTGGCTCAGCGACACCGAGGCGTCCGAACCCCAGACCCAGAAACCGGGGTACAGCGGCTCGGTGAAGGCAGCGCTGAAGGTGTGGAGGAGCGTCATGGAGTCCGGACGGACGCTGTAGAAGGACAGAGACCCGGCCGCCCAGTCCAGATAAACGCCGACTCTGCGGGCCGAGGGACGCGGCGAGGAAGAGCCGAACCTCTTGTTGTCGTGGCAGGGAGTGTAGCTTCCCTCGCAGCACTCCAGAGTCCAGGACTTGCCGTTGTGTCCCAGCAGGCAGCCGCTGGCGTCTCCGTCCCTGGAGATGCTGTTGTAGGTGACGCCGACGTCCGCCCCCCCGCTCCACTCCACCTCCCAGTAAAACCTCTCCATCAGGCCTTCCCTGCACAGGACCTGAGGGCAGCCGTCGAACCGCTCCGGGTGTTCGGGGTACCGATGGTCCGACCAGACGCGGGTCGCCTTCCTGTTGTCGTCGGACAGAAGGAGCTCGGGGTTGGCGGTGTTCGGGTCCAGAGTTAAATAACAGGCGACTGAGGAGAGGAAGAAGAGACCGGGATAGACACAGACACGGGCCTCAAATTTAACTTAACCTAATCTCACACAAATACATGAAATGAACACGACTTGTTAACACCAAATTACATGCTGGATGGACGATGAGCTTGACTTCAATGCCAGAGACTGGAGTTCAATTCCCAGTTTGTATGAAGGAATTTTCTATCGGGAGTCAAATTTAAATTTTTCGTTAAAGTTTTTCTTATTTAACCGACCAAAGCCTTTCCCAAACCTTAACCGAGTTGTTTTAGTTGTCTAAAAGTCAATCTTTATCTGAAAATGTCGTGTCCAATTCATGTTTTTGTCACAGAATCCAGTTCATGGTGGAGGAATGTCATTTTCACATAATTCGTGTCCACAGCACATACATCTGTGTTTCAGAGTTTGTGCTCATTTCACCACTTTTTATGAAATCAGGTTGGTTTAACATGAGGCTCCTGGCATATCCAAACCTGAGTTTGTGTTTAAATGAATGAATGTAATGAAGCATTGTCTGTTTTCAGCCTTTCAAATACGCAAAAAGAATAAATTAATTTATTCTTTTCTCTGCTAAAGGTTTAGCCCCAAACCCCTCAAATATTTCAATACTTACTAAAATGTAGGCTTAAAATCTAAAGAAGTGGTGGAACAGACATAAGCATCATTCAGAATAGTTTTGATTAAAGATTGAATCAAATCCATGTCAACTTACAGTTTTTCAAGGCCCACAGTTCTCCTCCTGGCTGATCCCTGGAAGACCAGAACATGATCCGGTTAGACTGAAAACATGACATTTAACATTTCACATTTAAAGCTGCACTAGGCAGGATTTTAATATGAATATCAACACGTCTTCTCAGTCTAAACCAGGAAGCGTGTCTGCAGCAGCAATCAGCGATCGCTGTCCAGCAACCCCATCGCCCCAACCGTCACTCCTGCTCTCTGTTTTAGTTTTGCATACATCAGGGTTTGGTTTTTACGGTACTTAACGGTACGAGCCGTTAGACTCAACTTGGAGACAGTACAGTGTGTGTGAGCCAATCAAAACATTGTGTTGTTGTAATTCCCTGCTCGGCCACAAGAGACCTGCTCTCAACACTGATCACAGATTGGGGCTTTAATGAAAGTCAATAAAAATAGCCCAGAGCGCTTCTTGTGGCAACGTACAAAAGACTCACCTCATGATGTCTCCAATAGAGTCATTTTCCACGAAGAGACCGATTCCAGAGGCCAGACTCATTAAAGGGTTTTCATCTTCCTCCTCCTCCTCCTCTTCGTCTTCCTCCTCCGTCCTCAGCTCTCCTAACACTACGGAGGAATCATCACTCACGCTGCAGTCTTCACTTTCAGACGTCGAGGCAGCAGCCTTCTCTTCGTCTGTGGAGAAAAACTTAATGTGAATGCACTTAAGATTTATTACCGTAATAAACTATAAATGTATGGTACAAAGTGCTTCACATCAGCGTAAAAAGCAAGTATATTAAAAACAATGGATAAAACAGGGAATAAAACAAGTGAATCCCAATGAATATGAAATAATAGCAGAGAAGAAAGACCTGTTTCCAAGGCAAGGATCCTCTCCTCACTTTGCTGTGTTTCAGAGAAAGTTCTGGTCTCGGTTTTCTCCCCGGAGGACTTTATATCCAATTCACTGGCCGTTGGATTCACCGCAGACTCCATATCGTCGGTCATTTTCCCGGCGTTGACCGTCTCTCCATTCTCGTTTGAGCGGTCATCTGTCATCTTTTCCTTCCTCTTTTCTGAAAGACTCTTTTTAGATTCCTGCATCTTCTCTCCTCTGGTCTTTGAAAGTCTAGTCTGGTCTCTTCCAAACAGATCGTTCAGTTCGATCTCTGAACAGTCTCTTCTAGAGCGGCCTGTTCTCTCAGCTTTCTCCTCAGACAAGACTTTTATTTTGAAGTTGCCGGGGAAGTCTTCCTTTGAAGCAACGGCCTTGTTGTCTTTCTCTTTTGAAAGACCCATTCTGAAGACGCTGGTCAGGTCTTCCTTAAATTGACTCAAGTCCTCTTTGAGAAGGCTCAGCGTGTTTGTCGTCTTGAGTTCTCTCGCCGCTGCCTGACTCGTCTTGAGATCTGCGCTCTTCGTGTCTTTTTCCTTGGAGAAACCGACACTGAAGACACTGGTTAGGTCTTCCCTAAACTGACTTAAGTCCTCCTTGAAAAGACTTAGTGGGTTGGTTGTCTTATATTCTCTCTCCGTTGACTGACTGGATGAGTGGTCTGCGGTCTTCATGTCTTTATCCTTGAATACATTCATCAAGTCTTCCTTAAACTGACTCAAGTCCTCTTTGAGAAGACTCAGTGGGTTGGTCGTCTTGTTTTCTCTCTCCGTCGACTGACTTGTCTTAAGGTCTTTCATCCTGAGGTCTTCCTCTGTTTGCAGGTCTGTGATGAATCCGCCGGTCAAGTCATCCTGCTGCAGACGCATTGCAGAGTCGAGCTCTGTCTGACCTCCGCCGGTCACGTCATCCTGAGAAAGACTCATGTCCGTCTTTGTCTTTCTTCCTGCAGAGACTTGTTTCAGCAGCAGTGAATGTTTGGTCTTTATCTTTGGAAAGTCTTGTTTTAAAGGTCGTTACATCCGGCTCACTGTTGGAGAGACTTCAGACCCTACCTGGATTTTAAGATAAATTTGGAACTAATTAGAATCAATTACGCGTGATGAACGTACATTGACAGATAAATCATTGGTATAAAACTAATACTTCTTTGTCTTGGCTTTTATTTCCTTCCCTATCACCCATAAACATTCAAGGGTCACAGGAATATTTGTTGTATCTCTTGTCAGGGTGTTGTGACCTCTGACCCTTTTGCCTGTAATAATGGTGATCTACGACTCGAAGCTTATTCGTCCATGTAGTACCTGACTCTGACTGAGACAGTGACCGAGCTGCAGCTGAGTAAAAATCTTCCTCGGCTACATTCCAGTTCTTTATCTCTGATCAGGTACTTCTTGAAGTACTTCAACGGTTAAAGACAACTCAGTATCTTTACAGGTATTTTACATAGTGTCAGCTATGAAGAACTATATCAGTCTGTTTAAAGTTTTGATTGGAGTTACGTTTTCAAATTTCATTATCTAGAATTTAACCTTTAAGAAGGGTTTCATTCCAAAACTTTATATCCATTTTGGGAAAAAAATGCTACCTGAAATTCATCAAGCAATACTTAATCTAATTAGACAATACAATCAAATGATTCTGTTCTAATAAAATTAATTATTTTATAACTAAATGTCTTCAGATGATTCCTAATGTGCTTAACTTTCATGCTAGCAGTCAATATGAGAGAGTGGCTGTGATTTCTTTTAAATATCATTTTAGAACGATTTAATTTGTAGTTTAAGAGACTAGAGGCTGTGAACATCCAGGCGATGAAGAACAATTATTCAAACTACAGTTGACTTGTATTGTCTGTACAACTGAAATTACACTGGCTGTCCAAAACATTTCAAAACAGACCTTATGATTCATCTGAAGCCTTCATAGTCATAGAATGATTGAATGAGCAGAATAATTTGAAACCAGGTTATGTCCTGTGAAGCCGCTCAAATCCCTCTAAATCCCTCCAGCCTGCACCCAGAACAACCAGAATATCTCAGTCAGTGACGGAGCAGAGTGTACTCACAGCTGACAGCCTCACTCTCCATTTGATTCTCTGATTCTTGCTTTTTAAATGGGAAATGAAGACGACCGAGACGGCGTCCGGCACGCTGTCAGGCAGCTGTGTGTCTGCTCTCAGTCTAATCTCTCCGTCAGAGGACAGATGACATTCTTTCATTCAGCTGCACACGTTTCACTTTCCTGGTTCGACCAGTTTGTCACCATTTCATCCTGACTGCACAGTAAAGACTAGTCTGGCATTTATACGACCGACCTGCAGTGTGGTTTGTAAAGTGTTTAGGTGGGTTCTTCTATTTATACATGCACTCATGATGTCCTCAAGGATGAGATGAGGAGGAAAATCCAAAGTGAGCACATTTTGCTGCTCCTTACTTCCTTAAGGGGCAGGTTTAGGATTTGGATTCAGGTTTAGGTTTAAAATTAGGATTAGAATTAGGTTTATGTTAGGATTAGGGAATTATTCACTCAAGGTCCTCACAAGTACAGTAATATCAGTAGTTTTATTACTAATATGGCTCAGTGCCGATGTTATAATGCAACCGTAAAACCACAATCACAATCCTTCCACTCTGGTTGCAGACTGGCACTTGCATACATTGTTGTTTAACCATTGAGTGTGTGTGTATATGAGTGTATTTGAGTAAATGAATGGTTTATCGAACACACACACACACACACACACTGCGGCTCAGGTGACACCTGGGGTCTGTTGTGTCGACCTACTGACCCAGAGTCAGCAGACTGTCTGACTGGCAGTCTGTTACAGTAAACTGTGAACACACATGATGCTTAGAAACAGAGAAAAATGAGGACAGTCTGATGCTCACCTTCCACAATAAATTACTGAACACAATAAAACGAGAAAAACAAGTCATCAGAATCAAAATCATTTTAATCACCAAGTACAATAAAAGTATAGGAATAATATCTGGTGACATATGTATCGCTCTACATAATATGTAACCCCGCCTCTGGCGGCCATCTTGGAGGTCTTCAGCTCTGTGAACAGCTGACTGTGTTTCTGTCTCAACAGAATTGAACAGACGGTTAATTTCTGTCTGTTTCTGACTGAACTGATCATTTCATCACTGATCACTTGTATCTGGTCAGCTAACATCACTGTCTTGTTGTTAACACATCTGATTAGCACACTAGCTAACGTATCTAGTAGCAGCTAGCGTTAGCGTGTTCACATTAACATCAGCGTGTTTGCCGACTAGTTAGCTAGCTAACAGTTTGTTCAGGTTAACTGAGCTGACTCTTCTCAAGCTACAACTCAGAGTGTTTTGGAGTAGAGACTAGGGCTAAAGACAAGACAGTTTACTGTGTCACAGGAACCAAATCCACCTTATCACACTATTCACTTTTACTGAGAACGTTACTGAATGGATCTACAGCCACACCACAACAAGCTGACTCAGCTGCTCTCTGCTTCTAGCTGCTTCTACAGATTTACACTTTATTAACTAACACACAGTTCTACAGATTTACACTTTATTAACTAACACACAGTTCTACAGATTTACACTTTATTAACTAACACAGTTCTACATGTTCCTCATCATGGAGAGAGACTGGTGACTATAAAGCCTCTATAGACAGCAGACTTTGCATATCAGTCTACATATAGACAGTCAACATGCAGTATTGTTTTGCTTGACTGGTTGCAGCTACAGAGTGAAGTCTAGTGAGTCTCCTGTATTGACGAGTATTAACCGAAATTTAGGCTATATGATTTATTTCGGCTGTAGCATTTTTTCCATTTTACTTCCACTGCAGTGTGATTCACTCTGATCTGTCAGTAGTTTTCCTGTCAGTCCTGTTCTTAGTCTCAGCTCAGTGTTTTTCAGCGCAGCACTGAATGTTTTATGGCTGCTTTGAAATAGTGAGGCTTTGCTAGCAAGGGGGGGGGGTAGAAGAGAAGATGACGGGGGGGGGGGGGGGGGGGGGGGTAGAAGAGAAGATGACGGGGGGGGATGCTGAAGAGAAGATGACTGACAGCAGCTGTGATGCTGTCAGTCTCTGAACAGCTTCACTACTGATCACTGAGAAACAGCAGAACTGAAAATACATATTCAGTGTTTTGCCTGTTAAATCGAAAGCTGCTGCCTCATTTAATATTCATAACAAACCCACCGATGAGAGGAGCGGAGCATTCGTGAATTTGGAACAGCTGAACTCTCTGTGCCATTCAACTTGTTCCAGAACTCAGTTTGAATTGTAATCAGTGTTTTTATATTGATGCAGCTCAAATCAGTCATTTGTGATTTCCTTGTGGGGGGGGGGGGCTTCCTACTTAATAGCCATAAATTATGAACCAGTTCGAATAAATCATTGTTAACATCTCCATTTTGCTCATTGATAATTTACCAGGTTGACCTCAGTTTGACCTTTGACCTGTAAAACCAATATCAAACAAAAACATCAACAATATCTCCCGGTTTTTGCAGATTTTGAAACACAAATCACATTTATTTAGGGTTAGGGTTAGGGTTAGGGTTTATTATTTTAAATTATTGATGTATTACATTGATTTTCATAAAATGTTGAATTTGTATTTGAATATTAATATATAGAACCAGCAGGTTTTCCAAAATGAAGCTCCGGCAAAACAAAAACGGCTTCCTAACTCAGTTTGACCCACATTTCCACCGCAGGTTAACCAAAGAACAGACAGACAGACAGGCAGAGAGACAGACAGACAGACAGAGAGACAGACAGACAGACAGACAGGCAGAGAGACAGACAGACAGACAGACAGACAGACAGACAGACAGGCAGAGAGACAGACAGACAGACAGACAGACAGACAGGCAGACAGACAGACAGGCAGAGAGACAGACAGACAGACAGACAGACAGACAGACAGACAGACAGGCAGAGAGACAGACAGACAGACAGACAGACAGGCAGAGAGACAGACAGACAGACAGACAGACAGACAGACAGACAGACAGACAGGCAGAGAGACAGACAGACAGACAGACAGACAGACAGGCAGACAGACAGACAGACAGACAGGCAGAGAGACAGACAGACAGACAGACAGACAGACAGACAGACAGACAGACAGACAGACAGGCAGAGAGACAGACAGACAGACAGACAGACAGACAGGCAGACAGACAGACAGACAGACAGACAGACAGACAGACAGACAGACAGGCAGAGAGACAGACAGACAGACAGACAGACAGACAGACAGGCAGAGAGACAGACAGACAGACAGACAGACAGACAGGCAGACAGACAGACAGACAGACAGGCAGAGAGACAGACAGACAGACAGACAGACAGACAGACAGACAGACAGACACAGATACTTTTACATTTATCCCTGGTGGAAAGTTAGGGCATATAAACATAGCAAAGTAAATTAAATTAAATTAAATTAAATTAAATTAAATTAAATTAAATTAAACGTTAACGCTTTATTTTCCCGGTCTGCAATTTCCTAATAATTTCCTAGAAAGGAACTGTTAACTTCTTAGGAAGTTTCCTGGAAAGAACAAGAAGTTCTGTTCTGATTACAGGGAAAGTTTCCAAGACAGAACCATGACATGATGTAGTAGTTATATACAAAATTAGAAATGACCTAAAAATGTATTAAGAATTCAACAAATAACAATATTAGAATTATATGAATAATGACTTTTGATAATTGACCTCTGCCTATTATTTTTCCAGTAAATAGTTTATAGCTGCAGTTCTTTCCAGGAAATGTTCAGAATCTGATGGACTCTCCAGACTGAGACAGTTTCTACAGAGCTGCTGCTTCTCTTCATGGTTCTTTCCAGGAAAATTCCCAAGAAATGAACAGTTCCTTTCTAGGAAATTATTAGGAAATTGTGGACCCAGAAAATAAAGTGTTATCACAGACAAATCAAAAAAAAGAACCAAGTGTGATTTTTAAAAAGGTCTTTAAATGCTGCTCGTTTGGAGCATTTCATTTATTCTCAAAGGGTTCTTTACAGTGCCATACAGGTTCTATGCAGAACCATTTGTGCACGGTGCTATAGAGAACCTTTCTAAAAGTGTTCTACTATGGTACAACCCTAAAGAACCATTCCCTGGTGCTATACAGAACCCTTTCTGTTCAGTCTATATTCTACACTCCTCCTCCGTCTCTCTCTCCATCCCAGCTCCGGCTTGTTACTATGCAGAGAAACCAGGGCTTCACCCCACACTAAGCTCTGCTCTGATTGGCTGTTGCCAGGCTGCAGGCTTGGCACAGTGTGAGTGTATCTGAGATAAAGAGAGCAGAGCGGCGTTCTCCGTTCTCCGTTCTCCGCTCCGCTTCCCTCTGAGAATAACAATGAGCTGCTGATCCAGACGCTGTGCTGAAGAGAGACATCGTCTCTGGATTAACACATCAGAGGCGGAGGTGTGGTGGGACAGACAGGAAACTATGAGCTCAGCGGGTGGGCAACCAACAATATTAACAAAAATCTGTTATATTTTCAGAAATGTGTTAGCCTATATTTTCTGTAAAAACCCTAAAAGGTTTCCTCTGCCAGTAAAAAGGAGGTGAAGTGATGTTAGTGGGTTTACCCTCCTCTACGTCCTGCTAGTGTCGTCCATTTTGTATCACACACAGTCTTCATGCTGCATTTAATGGAGGAATGTTGGATTTGATCCACAGTGGATGCTGCCTGTCTGTCTGCCTGTCTGTCTGTGTGCCTGTCTGTCTGTCTGTCTGTCTGTCTGTCTGTCTGTCTGTCTGTCACACTGGAGTAACATCACATGTTTCTTTTGTTAGCAGGAAGATAAACATCTCACTGCTTACATGCTGCTATTCAGATGAGCATATGTCTGCACCCCCCACCTCCCCCCTCCCCCCTTTGTCTGCAAGACAGTCTTTGGCGTAAATGGGCACACACACACACACACACATACATGCACACACACACCCCGAGGGGTTGCCATGGTGATGGGATGGAAAGGGGGATGAAAGCTTTGATACATGACTCTCTGAGGATTTGAGATGCAGCCAGTTGGTTCGCTGAACCCGAGCGGCGCGGCCGGCGCTCGGTGCCGGAGCCTCCGGCCGACGGCGAGCCGCAGTGTGTCTTTGTAGGGCTGAGGATTAGCGGGCGGGCTGGGAAATCAGAGGTATTTATAGCTGCTAGCCGTCCATCGACAATAGCGTCTCTCTCTGGTCTTCGGCCGGCCGGCGCTGACCGCTACATACCTCGAGCAGCGGCCTGGAAACCTGAGAGAAAACATGTAGGTCACTCTTGTTTTCCTGCCTGCGGTGGAATCTGGTCTGGGACGAGGCAGACCACACCTCGTGCAGTAAAGGCATGGTGATGAAAAAATAGATAGACAAGCTTCTGTAAATATACACAAATATACACATACCCTCTGATCTTAAACACTCCTGGTTTATGGAGACCGGACTAATCACTCGTATCAATTAACTCCTGACCAATCACAAAGACCCGACACTGACCTGCAGGAGCTTTGAGAAATGATTAGTGCCGAGTGACAGATTCACGTTAAAATGGTGAAATAAAGAACCACAAGATACAATATTGCTCAATAAATAATTTTTAATAAAATCAAATAGCAATCTTCCCATCAGACTCCACACATTTGATATCATGTTTAATGTTTTTTTTCTTTTCAACCCAATAGTGTCTAATATTTACTAGTATAAAAAAAAATCGGCACAGATTTTGAAATAATTCGACAGGACTTGATGTTCATTTATAAAATCAGCAGAAATGTCAACGTCTTTTCAGTTCATCTCCACCTGTGCTGGAAGCTTGAATACATTTCATCAAGAGCTGGCAGCACAATCCTGATTATTAACACTGAAGCTTCAAAGCGATCATTAACCTCCCACTCAACATCTGACTCCACCTGACAGAAGAGGAATTATGAAGCCACTCGACCCCGACTGACACAAAGCACCGTGTCTACTTCTCTCTCTCTCTTCTTCTCTCTTTTTCCGCCTATCTCTGTCTTCTTCTCTCTCTCTCTGTCTTCTTCTTCTCTCTCTCTCTGTCTTCTTCTTCTCTCTCTCTCTGTCTTCTTCTTCTCTCTCTCTCTGTCTTCTCTCTTTCTCCGCCTATCTCTGTCTTCTTCTCTCTTTCTCCATCTCCCTGTTTTCTTCTCTCTCTGTCTCTGTCTTCTCTCTGTCTCTCTGTCTTCTTCTCTCTCTCTCTGTCTTCTCTCTTTCTCCGTCTATCTCTGTCTTCTTCTCTCTTTCTCCATCTCCCTGTTTTCTTCTCTCTCTGTCTCTGTCTTCTCTCTGTCTCTCTGTCTTCTTCTCTCTGTCTCTGTCTTCTCTCTTTCTCCATCTCTCTGTCTTCTTCTCTCTGTCTTCTCTCTCTGTCTCTGTCTTCTCCATCTCTCTGTCTTCTTCTCTCTGTCTTCTTCTCTCTTTCTCTGTCTTCTTCTCTTTCTCCATCTCTCTGTCTTCTCTCTCTCTCTGTCTTCTTCTTCTCTCTCTCTGTCTTCTCTCTTTCTCCGTCTATCTCTGTCTTCTTCTCTCTTTCTCCATCTCCCTGTTTTCTTCTCTCTCTGTCTCTGTCTTCTCTCTGTCTCTCTGTCTTTTTCTCTCTGTCTCTGTCTTCTCTCTTTCTCCATCTCTCTGTCTTCTCTCTCTGTCTCTCCGTTTGAATATTACAAACCGGGATGTTGGGGACGTGTTGTGTTGAGGAAGACTTGTTATCTCTGAATTTTAGATTTTTTTCCTTGTATTTATTGCTTTATTTTGTTTAGTTTTTTTGTATTTTTTTTGTTTTCTCTCTTCTATGATATAGGTCAATCACACTGTATAGTGTGACTAAATTATGAATAAATGTCTTTTTTAAATTCTCTCTCTCTCTCTCTCTCTCTCTCTCTCTCTCTCTCTCTCTGCAGATCTCCAGCGCTGAGAAACCCTCTGCTGGTGAAACTGAGAATGCATCTTCCTCTGCTGGAGGAGCGGAGCCTCCTGGAGACGGAGGCAGCAAGGTACAAAACCAATCCAGTTCAGTAAGGTGTGGTGCTCTCATACCTTAACATAAACAAGTCCAAATGTGATCTTTTTACATTATAACGGAGAACAAAGATCAAGCAAAAATGTTTTTTTTTTAAATCTTCTTGGAAAGCCGTATCTAAACCAATCATAATTTGGTGACCTACTTCTAATAATTTATCACACTGACCAAATATCTTGTCAATCCCTATGTATATTTTGTAATAATAATAATAATAATAATAATGATAATAATAATAATAATAATGCAAAGTATGCAAAAAGAGATGTGAAACTGTTAATTAGATGTTAATTATATTATTGTATGTACTGTAATTTTTTTTAATTCGTTTTTAATTACTTTTATTTTATCCACTTATTATTATTTAAATTTACTTATGACGTTATTGTGGCTTGTGAATAATTCTTGTTTGTTCTTTTCATGTTTGTGCTTGTTTGGTTCTGCTTGTATTGTAATAGCAAAACTTCACTGACAAAAATGATTGAATAACTGAACGCAGGTGGAGATGGTGTTCTGGCTGCTGTCCATGCTGGCCAACCGGGACAAAGAGGAGATGTCCCGGACCCTGCTGGCCATGTCCAGCTCCCAGGACAGCTGCATCGCCATGCGCAAGTCCGGCTGCGTTCCCCTGCTGGTGCAGATCCTCCACGAAGCTCCGGGGGCCGGGGAGGCGGCGGGGGGAACCGCGGGCTGCAGCCGGGAGGCCAAGTCCAGAGCCAGCGCCGCCCTGCACAACATCATCTACTCCCAGCAGGACGAAGGCCAGGCCAGGAGGGAGATGAGGGTGCTGCACATGCTGGAGCAGATCCGAACACACTGCGACAGCGGCTGGGACTGGATAGAGAGCCACACCGGGACGCCCTCACCTGGAGGAACCAGAACCACCGGTGAGTACAGTGCCCTCCGAGCCTGGGGGAACCAAAACCACCGGTGTAATAAAGTTCCCTCTAATTCTGGGGGAACCAAAACAGGGAGCATTGCTGGCGAGACAGCAAAGACCACAGACACTATGAAGTGAAGGGATTAATGTCTATTCTATTCTATTCTGTTCTCTCCAGACATTCCTGAGCCCGTTGACCCTCAGATCTGCCAGGCCATGTGTGCCGTCATGAAGCTTTCCTTTGAAGAGGAGTATCGACGTGCCATGAATGAATTAGGTTAGTGAGACGCTTCAACAAAATAAAACATTATGGTATGATTGTGTAGATTCATGCTGAGTCTTATACCTGCTGTGTGGTTTTCCAGGCGGTTTGCAGGTTGTGGCAGATCTGATCCATCTGGACCAGGAGATGTACGGCATGCAGAACGACCCCATCAACATGGCGCTACGCCGCTACGCAGGAATGGCGCTAACTAACCTCACCTTCGGGGACGTCGTCAACAAGGTACAGAATCAGTCCTGTGTGGATCAGCGGGTAAAGCAAGGCACTACCACTGCCGGGGTTGGGGGTTCCCTTCCCACTGCGGCCACCCATGCTAAAAATGAGCAGCGTCTCAGCATTAGGAGCCGGTGGGGCACAACCCAACAAATAGAATCTGTAGCTAGATCACAATTTATTAACACAAATATGATGCCTTTATTTTTTCTTTGAAAACATAGCCATTGTGTGTGTGCGAGCCAGTCTGTGTGTGTGTGTGTGTGTGTGTGTGTGTGTGTGTGAGAGATCAGTGGGGTCTGGGTCAGGCGGCCCCATGACACTGGTCTGGAGCCCAGTGCGCTCCAGAGGATCTCCTGTGTTAGCAAATGGGACCTGAGAGTGTCTCAGCCTTTAGTCCAGGAATCACTGCACCCACTACTGGTAAAAAATATCCAGTCATCTGAAAACTTTAACAGCGAGGAGACGTAACATGTATTTCTTCCTACTTCAGGGGGCCAGAAAACCTTCCCACTAGTTAATTACTAATGCCCAATTAGCCAAGAAGAGCTTCTTTGAAATACTACTAAGAAATTAATGTTATTGGTGGGTAACAACACATTATTGTAATTTAGTCAGTGTGTAGGGGTCGCTTTACCATTTTAGGCTCTATATGGATGGCGCGCTGGAAGTTTAGTACTGGTCTGGCAGTGGTCTCTGTTATTATCTGCATTGGTTTGTCTGCATTGCTGATGTGGAATTTATGTCATCATATGTAGATAACAGTACTGACCGATTTTGGTGATATACAGTTTTCTCCCTCTCTCTCTCTCTCTCCCTCTCTCTCTTTCGAGTCTATATTGATTCTCAAACAGCTACTGTTAAAAGGGAGGGGTGTGTGTGTGTGTGTGTGTGTGTGTGTGTGTGTGTGTGTGTGTGTGTGGTTATAGTCTCCTTTTCATGACAAAATTGCCTTTGCTAAAAATGTATGTACTCATGGAACTGTGAGCATCCATCAAATGTCTTATGTTAACAAATTAACCAAAAATGACAGTGGACTGTTCAGGTGTTTGACTTGCATCTGCCCTGTCTCCATGCAGGCCACTCTCTGTTCCAAGAAGAGCTGCCTGCAGGCCCTGGTGGCTCAGCTGGCCTCGGACAGCGAGGAACTGCACCAAGTCGTGTCCAGTATCCTGAGAAATTTGTCATGGCGGGCCGACATCAGCAGCAAGAGAGTCCTCAGAGACATCGGGAGTGTGTCTGCACTGATAACCTGCGCCCTTCAAGCCACAAAGGTAAGGGCAAACCCATATGGATTAAATGTAATACAGGCATGAAATGAGCTTGTATGAGCTAGTAATTGTGAGTCAATGTTATGTACTTGTGGCAAATGCTGACGTCACACGAACAAGAATACATTTTTTAAGATTTCTGACATGACACATGCATCTGTTGTGATTTTAGATTCTGAATTGATAAAAGAAGAGAAATCTGTTTTTTCTGCATTGGTGCTATGCAGTAAAATAGTTTTTCTAATTGGATGAGCATGGTGTTTTTTTCAGTCAGAGCTGAACATTTTCTGACATCCTGAAAATGCTGCTGCTTTCTAGGAATCCACCTTGAAGAGTCTGCTCAGCGCTCTGTGGAACCTGTCAGCTCACAGCATAGAAAACAAGGTGGCGATCTGTTCGGTGGACGGCGCTCTGGGCTTCCTGGTCAGCACACTGACCTACCGGTGTCAGACCAACTCACTGGCCATCATCGAGAGTGGAGGGGGAATCCTCCGCAACGTGTCCAGTCTGGTGGCCACACGAGAAGATTACAGGTAGTTTTCTTAGACACAAACACCAACTGTCAAGAAATAACTGATTATTATGTTATGTTATAATGTGATAATAATTATGATAGGATTGAATTATATTAGAATTATTTTCAGTTGGACACAGGTTTTTCTTATCATGATTGATGAAGAAAATAGTTCCATTCCAAAATGAGATATGCACCATTTTGAAAAAAAGTGGCACCAACTCTTAGGAAATTATTAATTAAACAAATGAACAAAATTAAAATAAAACATTGTACTTTTGAAGGATAGTATTTAAGTACATGGTTGACAAAATGCAAACACTTTTACAGTCTGGATCCTCACATTGACATTAAGTAATGAATACCCCCCCCCTAAAATGGATACCTAGCATTTTGTAAATTAACTCTTCAAATAAGTACATATACTTCATTTCAGTTGGACATGAGCAAGTTGTTAATGTTTCTTTCACATTATTTCTACACAGGCAAATCCTCAGGGACCATAACTGCCTCCAGACTCTGCTGCAGCACCTGCGCTCCCACAGCCTGACCATAGTGAGCAACGCCTGTGGGACTCTGTGGAACCTTTCTGCCCGAAGTCCAAAAGACCAGGAGCTGCTCTGGGATCTGGGAGCAGTTAGCATGCTGCGCAACCTCATCCACTCCAAGCACAAAATGATAGCCATGGGCAGCGCTGCAGCTTTAAGGAACCTCCTCACCAACCGACCCCTAAAATATAAGGACGCTGCCGTCATATCCCCCGGCTCCTGCATGCCCTCACTCTACATGAGGAAACAGAAGGCTCTGGAGGCGGAGCTAGATGCTAAGCACCTAGCAGAGACTTTTGATACCCTCGATAAACAGAGCCCCAAGCACCTGAGCCTCAACAAGCCACTGCGGCACATTGAGAGTCTGGCAAAGGATTATGCATCAGATTCTGGTTGCTTTGATGATGATGAGGCCCCCAATGTCTCCAGTAGCTTGGACACTGGGAGTTTCTCTATGCTGTCCATGTTTCTCACCAACTCTAACTTCCTCCAAAACCAGCCACGAAAGAAGGACAGCGAACCTGAGAGAGATGTAGAGCCGCCTCAGACGGTGGAGAAGAGACACGTACCTCCTGATGATGTAGTGTCTGCTGCAGCAGAGAAGTTAGCGAAAAAGATCACCAACACTGTGGCCAAAATCGACAGACTAGTGGAGGACATCACCATGCATACATCCTCAGAGGACAGTTTCAGCCTCAGCTCTGAGGACCACTTTGCAGACTGGCCTTACGGACTGGATGAGCTAAATGAAGCCCGGGCTAAGTCATGCTCCCCTTGCCGTCTCTCTGATACAAGCAGCTTGGCCCACAGAGAACGCCTTAGTAGAGCCCACGCCCTCTTACGCCTCAAAACTGCCCATACAAGCTTATCCACAGATAGTCTAAACAGCGGCAGCACTAGTGATGGCTACTGCGGTAGCAAAGACCAGATGCGACCCTCTACAAGAGCTGTAACCATGCAGCAAAAGCGACCCAACCAGCTTGATCTCAAGGTTGCTCATCAAGAGTATCTAAATGTTGGACCTGCTATCCTGAATGAAACTAGCCAGCTTGATATTCCAGAGAGAGATATTGTGGACAACAAAGAGGTGAAAGCTCTAGAGCTCAGTAGCATAGACAATGAAAAGAACCAGGATCCGCACCTACAAACACCAGTCAGCGCATCCACTAAAGTGTCCTCTGATGTCAGCATGGCTTCCATTAAACTGTCTCCTTCCTATCAACATGTCCCTCTCATTCAGAGTGTGGCCAAATTTGGTGTAGCAAAGACAGGTATCAATGTTCAGGCTGCCCAAGCAATGAGGAGGCAAGCCTGGGTCCCAACTGTAATGACTGGAGGGAGTATTACAAAATTTTCTCCAATGAGCTCCACCAGAAGCCCAACCATTGGGACGATGGAGACTGTCCAGAAATACTCGGTGGAGAACACTCCTATCTGCTTCTCTCGCTGCAGCTCACTGTCCTCCCTCTCCTCTGGTGATGGAGCGCTTGATGGTCAGAGTCAAAGTGAAAACGAGCTGGAGAGTGACTCATCACTGGAAATAATTGAAGTGGAAGATGGAGAAGTGGTGAAGAGAGCTGAGGAGGATGAGACCTTGGAAGACCTGAGTGACAGCCAGCTGCTGGTGACTGACTCAAAAAGCTTCCCAAGCAAAGAGACTGATCCAATTGAAATCCCCTGCCCTGCCAAAAGGGAAAAAGTGTTCCTCAGGGGAGCGTCACCAGCCATACTTGAAGATAGATCACCATCCAGTTCCTCTGAAAACTATATCCATGAGACGCCCCTGGTAATGAGTCGCTGTAGCTCAGTCAGTTCACTGGGGAGCTTTGAGTCTCCCTCTATTGCCAGCTCAATCCAGAGTGATCCATGCAGTGAGATGATTGATGGAACAATTAGTCCCAGTGATCTTCCCGACAGTCCAGGGCAAACCATGCCTCCTAGCCGAAGTAAAACTCCATGTTGTATTGAGTCAAATGGACCAGAAACACAGAGTGCTGGAATAGCAGGTCAGTGGGAAAGCAGCCTGCGCAAGTTCATGGAGATTGCAGACTTCAAGGAGAGGTTCAACCTTCCTCCTGACCTGGACACTATGATCTACTTCACTGTGGAAAAGCCTACAGAGAACTTTTCTTGTGCCTCGAGCTTGAGTGCTCTACCTCTTCACGAGCACTACATACAGAAAGATGTGGAGCTTAAACTGACCCCCCTGCTCCAGCAAAATGACAGAAATCCTCCATTCCCTGATGAGGATGAGCATGGACTGGACCATGGGGAGAGATATAGTGAAGGAAACTCAGATGATGACATTGAAATCTTAAAAGAATGCATCAACTCAGCAATGCCCTCCAAGTTCAGAAAAGTAAGACCTTCCCTTATGACCACCATACCTTCCCATATTCTAAATTCCCAGATCCGAAAACCAATACATCTCCCAGTGTACATGATGCTCCCAAATGGCAGCACCCAAATGTCTTCAGGGAGGAAAATTGTCATGCCACAGAAGGAGTTCCAATTTGATGATTCATCATACACTGATTCTGCAGAAGGTACCCCTGTCAATTTCTCCAGCACAACATCACTAAGTGATGAAACACTTCAATATCCAGTGAAGGAGAGGGGTGCAAAAGACTGGAGAGTCAAAAGTATGAACAAACAGGAACTGCTTGATGATGAGGCAAAGAGGATTGAAGACCTGAGGATATTCTCACACTTCCACAAACCCAATAGGATGACATACCAACCTGACATACAAGTCTGTCAAATGAATCGAACAACCAAACATGTCATTCCCACTCAGAGAGTGCTGATGCAGAGCAAAGAAGTAGCTGATAGAGTGGCTAGTCAGAGAAACCGTGATCAATCTCCCAATCAACAAAAGCAGAGGCAAGGCCAAGGCCCAGTGAGGAAACTGGAACTGCCTGTCATAAAGCAAAACACAGAAGGTAACCTAAATCGGGGATCACTTAAAGGAAACATGGCTTTTCAACCAATGGGACATTCATCACCCAGCGAGGAAGACATCAATTGCTTCTATGATGACCAAAAAGAGAAAGAAGACGAGGTGATGAAACGAACAAGTAGAAAACAGATGAGGGAAGCAAGTAGAAATACTCTCTCCCGAAGCATGACAAATATTGGCAGGATTGACAATTCCCAAGCAAAGGCCAAAGGGTTTCAGAGGATAAAACAGAACCTAATAAAGGATGAATCCCTGGCATGTTACTCGCTCAGCTCCTCTCTTAGTTCTTTGAGTGACGCTGAGTTTGAGGATCATAAATCAAAAGCCCACCAAATATGGTCCAAAAACAGACACAACAAAACTAATATGTTGCAACAAACAAAGCCTATGACCATTCACAGCCAATATGAAGAGCAAAGCTCGCCAAGTTCAGTTAGCATGGATTCAGAGGATGACCTCCTTCAGAAATGCATAACATCTGCTATGCCCAAGCAGAGAAAGAAGCTTGCTGCCAGGAAGAAGAAAGCAGAGAAGAGTCAGAAACAAAAGAGTAACTTTCAAAAGGCCTCGGATGGGTGGAACATGGACCAGGAAATTGACAGTGATGATATGGCATCTGATAAAGACTCAGACCTCAACAGTGTTGAGTGGAGAGCCATACAGGAAGGTGCTAATTCTGTTGTCACTGGGCTACAGGCATCGAAGTCACAAGAGCCTTCCTCTGAAGAAACTGAGTCAGTGCTGTCATTCATGTCAACATCTAGCTTTACACCCAAAGAAAAGAAGTTTGCTAAAGACAAAAAGGCAAATAAACCCCTGGACTTTGCCCAGCGTAAACCAGTTCCAAATTTGCCGGTAGTTTTCAGAGGCAGAACAGTGATATATACACCTAAAAAAGAGACCACTCTCTCACAAAGGCCACCACCTCAAAAAGTATCAACCAAGACGGATGCTCCAAAGAACCCAAACCTTGCTCAACATAGATCAAAGAGCCTTCACCGATTAGGCCGACCGCAGGACATTGAATTGTCTTTGCCAAAGAGGAGCTCTACTCCACCTCCAAGGATACCAAAAAGCTCATCCTCTGGATCATCACAAAGCTCTACACCATCAAAACAGTCGCAGAAGAGGATAACATCCCCTACTCAAACAAATAAATCCACTCAGAAAAAGAATGCCACACCAGCTAGTAGCCCACCTGCTACTAGTCCACCCGAAAGAAAGGGACGCTCCCCTGTCATGAATCAATCTCAGAAATCCCCAGCACATAAAACTCAGAAGTCACCAGTCCGAATCCCATTTATCCAGAATTCAGCAAGGCAACCCAGGACTCTGTCACCGCTGGTAACCAACCAACCAACGAGCAGACAAAACAATCAGGTCAACGGGAAAAGGGTTCTTCCCGCCAATCGATTTGACTTGGTCAGAATGACCTCTGTCCATTCAAGCAGCAGTGAGTCTGATCGCAATGGATTCTTAAGACAACTGACTTTCATTAAGGAATCAAAGACTGTTCTGAGACGTGATGGCCCTGCACGCACCACGCCTGCATGTCAGCATGTATCCCCCCGCAGAGCATGTCCAGCTGCCTCTGCTGTCTTCCTCTGCTCATCTCGTTGTCAGGAACTTAAGGCGGCTGTGCAGGGCCCAAGGAGGATGCAAGGAAAGGGGCCAGGACAAGCACCCAGACGTGACCAGAGGCCAGACCCAGGCCTTCAGAAGCAGACTACAAACCTTGCTAGAGCAAGCTCCAGTGAACGGGACCTATCTGCAAGACGCCCTCCCAGAAGAACTAGTTCTGAAAGCCCCTGTAGGGTGGCTCAGAGAAATGGGCCTGGCAGAATGTCCGGAGCCAGGCAGCAGCAAGAGAAAGATACCTTTAAACGCCATGCCTCATCACCGAGCATCAACATACTGAGCCGAGTGACCAGCCGTTCTTCCCTCCGCTCTTCATCCTCTGACTCAAGTGGACGAGCAAAGAGCGAGGATGATACAAAGAAGAAAGGGCAGAGAGGTGGATCCCGGCTAAATGACAGAGTCACCTGGAGGAGGATTAGGGACGAGGACGTACCTCAGATCTTGAAAAACACTCTGCCAGCCACTGCGTTGCCTCTGGTGCCTTCTCCTGATGGGGAAAAGCCACCAAAGCCACCAGCTCTGCCAGGGAAACTGCCAACTATTCTACTTGCATCACGCAAGACAAGTGATGCGACAGTCCAGACAGAAGATTTTTTGAATAACAAGACCAACTCAAGCACCTCTCCAACAGTTGAGACGGCACCGGTCATCTCAGAGGAGGCGGCAAGGCTAGCCATCTTCAGAAAGATCAGCATCGCCTCTGGGAGTAACCTCCAAGATGGAGATTCTGACGGTTCCCTAAGGAGCCACAGCACCGTGTCCACAGGAACCTCTGATAGCTACATGGGTGGAGTTGTCCATTTCCGCCAGGGATCCCCCAGTAAGGCCGTCAGAGTCACTCCATTCAACTACATCCCCAGCCCTATGGCCTGCTGCCTGCAAGACACACAAAACCAAGCAACCACAATCAATGAGAAGTCAGGGGAAAAAACTGAGTCATAGAACGTTAGGTTGGTTCCTATAAAATATGGACAACTCTACTGTGTTCCTGAATGAAACTCAGCACTCAGGTGGACAAAGAGGGTGTGTCAGTCCTTTTACCTCGGGTATTGACCCTTTTTTTTCCTTCACTGCATTGGAGTTTTTTTCTCTGATAAAAAACCCTTCATCACAACTCATCTTATTCCATCTACTATTCATACAGGGTTGGATGTATGCATTGAGACAGATCTGACATGGACAGACTACCAATATATCCTTTAGAGAAGCACTTCAGAGAGTAATCTCACACAAAATGGAGGTGCATCTTTTTGTACTTTTTTGTATTTGTATATTAACCATTGCCTGGTAGAAATGTAGTGAAAACATACAGCAAAGACAATGAACTTGATTTCAGCACATAAATCACCATCAGTCTCCTTGACAGAATCAATAAAAAGAACAATATGCAAACTTTTGAATGATAACTCAGTTGGACTTTTACCTGAAGAGGTACCAACTGTGGCTGACTGTTGACCGACGATCAAAAAGGACACAATACACTGAGATGTAAAGTATTTTTTACATACATCAACGCTTTGGCCTTTGCCTCACCACTCACAACTAATTATGATATACTGTTAGCCTTTGTTGTTACACCACTGCTGCAGAAAATATTATAGCAAATACCGTCGTTCTCCAAGCTATCAGCTGTGCTGGGTAACTCCATGTACTCCTGTAACCAGTATTGTAAATACATGCAGATATACAAACTCCTCAAGCTTCCTGGTGGGCAAAAGAATCTTTGTGTTGCTCCTGACAGCATGCTTATATTCACTACCTGTATACACACCTGTTAACATTGTGGATGCTGGATAAAAATGACTTTATTCAGTGATAAAATACATTTTAAAGGCTGACAAAAACATTTCTAGTCATACCATCTGTATTCTAGTGCCACAAAGACCTATAATGTATCTGTCAATGTAGATGAACAAAGCAACTATTTCAGCGTATAAGCTGTACATGCCTCTGTTAATCAAACGCGATGACATTATATTTGTGTTTGCTACTAGAATCAGGTACTGTATGCTGTTAAGTATTTCCAAGCAGGAAAAAAGCTTTGATGATGATTGGGTGTTATGAGCCAAACAGTTGTTGGGTTCAACAGAAGTGTGTCCTCGCAGAAGTTATTCTCTGGAAGTCTTTATAAAATAATGTGTTAATATCTGCTTAACTGTCTTGCTGTAAAAGTAGTGATAGGTTGAAGAAGTCAAATATAAAGACAATGAATATTCTCTGTAGTTGTAACATCACTTGTCCATGTGTACTCAGAGATCGAAGACAGCGGTGTGCTGGACAGAATGAAAAATAATCTACAATTTGGTCGTGGATCCGTGACATTAAGGGGCTGTTTATTCTTTAAAAAACTTTTTCCATTTACTAATACCCTACTTCCAAAGCATGTTTTGAGTATGAATAAAACCCAAGTAGCTTTTGAATGCAAGGCTTTCAAAGTCCCGGTGGCCATTTTAACATATTAACAGCCCCTAAATGTGAAATTAGGGGCAAATGGGGATGTGTTGAACCAATGTGTTAAACCAGATTAACCCAGTGAAGCTGAACTGTGTAAAGTCCAATGTATGAGATGAATGAGGAATTCAGCTACATGTTAAAACCCCATTAGAAGGTCCAAGAAGCTAGTCCACCATCACTGTCAGCGGCCTTGTTTACGCCTGGCTGGAGAAATCATACGATATGCCAAGTGTTAACACTGTCATGCAATGGAAAGGCAGAAGTATTTTGGGGGATGTGATAAGAGCCTAGTGTCTTCTCTACAGCCGTAGCTCTTTGAACAGAACACAGGAAAACAATGTCCAGAAAAACTAAGATTGTCCCATAATGACTGTGTTTACATTCACAGTAATATTTCAAATATGAGCTTCATCCCGGCTAAAGTGTTAGTCTGGATCTGGTGTTTACATGGAACCATCAGTAACCAGTTTTTTCATTTACTTGTATATGGAGACTAATGTGATACACTGAATATTTGAATTTTGCGAATATCAAAAATGAAACAATGTGCTTGTAAACGCACTGAATCAGACAGACCCAATTATCAGTTATTAATAATGCAAACACATTGTTGCAGTGTTTTTACATGCGTTATGAAAAGTTGTTAAAAAACTAAAACAACTCGGTTCATGAGTGACCGCGGAAGGGAAACCATTCGTTTTATGGACATTATTTTTTTGGTGATGATTTCTACCACCTGATGAAGATGGGCTTTAAGTAAGAGGGAGGGCCAGTTTTTCCAGCAATCCATGTGTGAACAAGGCCGTAGAGACATATGGTGCCATGTGACATAGGCTAAGCAATGGAAGTGTATCATAATAAATGTTTTCATCAAATAAAAAGTGACGTGTTTCATTAAACTGTGTCAGCCTTTCTTCATACAGAAATAGTTGTGTAGTTTCAGTGCACTTTTACTTTAAAAATACTGTAGTTGAGAAGTGACTGATAACTGCAGACATGACATGAACAAAGAGCATTTTATTTCTATTCATTGCCAATTTAGGCAACACTTTACAATGGCCTTATTATAGTGTATTAACCTGTATATTAACCTATGGAACGTGTTGTAAGTACTAGGGCTGGGCGATATGGTTGAAATCAATATCACGATAATCATAAGGATTTTTTAAATATCAATATATATCACAATATGGCTCACATGTTAGGTGTGATGTGAAACAAAACTGAACTTTTCAAATAATATTCCTATCATACTTTATTTTTAAAGTCGTTTTTAAATAAAATTTGCTTGTTCTCATCAGTTCAGACAGCATAATTGCGTCATGATTTCCCCAAATCACCAGATCATCACCATATGATTCCACTGAAAGACCAAACCTAGTACTACACAGTAATATAGTATACTTACATTACTTTTACACAGTTACTACACTGGAATGAGGACACTGTAAAGAGTCGCCCTAATGTACTGTATGTAATTATGTGACGGCGGATGTTAATGACGTGGGTCTGCCGTGTGAAACTACAATGTTCCGGAGATGGACTACTAAAAGCATCTTAGATACTTCGCCCCGTGCGTTCTTACCGTGTTGTTTCATGCAGGCTATATAAACGTGGACAACCCGGTGAAAAATATTACTTCATCACCAAGGTTGGAATTGAAATAAAAAAGGAATATAGGCTACCAGTCACAAAAGTGAAACAACATGGCTGTCACATTGAGAATGGTTGCTCACGCTCACCCTCCTGTCCGCTCATATTTATCGACATGAATCCCAATTAGTATGATTGTATGAAAATTATTGTTAAATTCATGCAAGATAGGCATAACATGTTAGGCCTACAGATCTACTACTGTACATATCATCATTCTTAAGTTTCAAACATGTTGAATTAAAAACATCATCTGGCTAAAAACGTCTCATATCCCTTTTTCTAGAAAGACAGACTTCTGTGTTATGGTTAATATGCTGATTATGATCTGATTATAAGCCTATGCATATAATAGCTTAAGAACCACCACACAACTCAGTAAACACCTTGAAATGTTGACTTGATTGTGCTTTGAAGTTGTTATGGCTGATACAGGCCTTTATTAAGGTAAGGGTTTCAGCATCTGTGACTGAAGTCAAATTAATTAATGATATTCCTAAAGGCTGGCAATACAACAACGCTCAGAATGAAGAAATAACTAATGCAAACTGAGCATAGGTTACGTTACAACGTTAACTTCACTTTGATCATTTTACGACAGCAGCGTAAAGTTCATAGTTCGCCTCTATGGGTTTAACATGTTGTTGAAAGTTCAAAACATATAAGCATATTAGCAAGTTATGGCATAAGATGGAACATGCTTAATAAGCAACGGTAACTTGCTTGATGATCTGCGTCCCTTGTCGGTCATGATCGTTTGTTTTCGTGAACGGCCGAATGGTGCGTCGTTGCTGCCGCAAAGAATTGTGGGACGGCATTATCTCCTTTCCTTTCGTAAAGGATGGTCCAGTGTATCCTATGCTAAAGGAGCTAAGTAAGGAAGCATTGAAGCACCTTTCCTTAGCATGTAGAGAATTCAAACAGCTCTTATCATGGCTGCCACTTAGATACTTCCGGGTCATTTCATTCAGTTAGGAACCTTCCTAAGCAAAAAAGACTATTCGACCGCAGCCTCAGTGTAATTAGGAAGTGGTTTCTTAATTAGCAACATGGGTCACATACATGTACACATTTCACCAGAGGGGTCAGGGGTCAGAGGTCAGCGGCACTGGGCTCCAGCAGGCGGGGCTGTTTCCTCTTCGAGTCTCAGCTTCCTGGAAAGATAAGTGTCCGATCAAGCAGCCAATAGGAACCGGTGTGCGGTCAGAGCGCTCGACCTTTGACCTCCGCCACGTCTCGGTCCAGTTGCTCTCCCGCCGCCCGCAGCTCCTCCCTCTGACGCACCAGCTGACCTCTGACCTCCTGCAGCCGCTCGTTCAGCTCCAGGTAGCGGCGGCTCTGCTGGAACTTCAGCTCCACATCGCTGTCCGGGGAAACTCTGGACGAGTCTGAGGGGAAATAAATACCTTTATATTAGACTGTGTGATCCTCCGGGCTTTCACTAACCTGCTGAGTCTGCAGCCCTGTTCACACAGCACGAGTATTAATATGGACGACCTCAGGTAATTAATGAGAAAAACTAAAAAAAAACATTTTTTCCTGAAATGCATTCACACTGGAAAATCAAATTCCCTGATCTCCAGTGTCTCAAATAGAGTCGTATAAGGTCAAGACAGAGGTGTGACCAGAGTCAACTTTGCTCGAGTCACAAGTCAGTCTCAAGTCTTGAGGAATAAGTCTCAAGTCAAGTCTCAAGTCTGAATGTAGATTACCAAGTCAAGTCCAAATCAAGTCCATGTCATTAATGTCAAGTCTCAAGTCTAAATGTAGAACAGCAAGTCAAGTCAGAACAAATCAAGAGTCCAGTATCAAAGACAAGACTTGAGACTTGACTTGACTTGGGTTCTGGTGACTTGGGACTTGACTCTGACTTGTACTTTGATGACTTGAAAAGGTTTCTAAAGTCTTGACTTGAGATCTTGTGTTTGTGTAAATGACTTAGATTGAAAGTGATGAGATTTGTTCCAGCGGACGACTGAATTTAAATTCTGTTTTCTGAATTTGTATGGAATGATTGAATTTATTGAAGTTGAATCTGATTATAGAAATCAAACTCATGATGCTCTTACCAAGTTTTTATCCTATTAAAACCATATTGCATTGAAAAGTCCTAGATATTTAGTTTTCTTTAAGATATTAAATTGATACTGGACTCTTGATTTATTCTGACTTGACTTGCTGTTCTACATTTAGACTTGGGACTTGACTTGAGACTTGTGCCTCAAGACTTGAGACTGACTCGGGACTCAAGCAAAGTTGATTTGGTCACACCTCTGCTGAACCATTTTAACTGCAGCCACCCTGCCACTTGTCTGCGTCTTCACAGTAAGTCTGAGCATGCTCAGTCACCCTGGCCGGTGTGGTCCAGCAGGCTGAAGGCCGGGTCGCTGGGTGAAGCTCGGTTGATGTCCTCCAGGATCTGCTGCACGGTGGGGGGGTCCGGCCGGCTGGGCAGCACCGCCCGCTTCTTACTTTTAGAGCCCAAATTCATCCTGCTGAGGACGGAGCTCGGCCTTCTGCATCTGGAACAGATTCAGAGTGTTTGTATGTTTCATCCAGTTAAATTTAAGACTTTTTAAATACCAGGTAAAATTAAATATCAGGCCAAATAAACATGGAAATACAAAGCAACTGCAAACATATCAAGAATGTAGATCTGAATGACTGGGCTCATTTTTCTTAGCAGAAAAACAGCAGACCAAAAAGCTACATTTGAAGGCCTCTAAGGCTAGATTAAGCACTTGAAAATAGCTTGAGAACTGTTTCCTAAATAAAATTCCTACATACATAAGAAACTAGCCTAACATGAATAATTAATCAACTCTCTCCCAGAGCTAAAAAGCCAGATATCTAAGACTCAAACTATGCTGTCATGAATGTAAAATCTGTTGCTGCAAAGAGAATAAATAGGAGGCTGATGAGCTTTGTTCTATAACGTTATCAGATCTGAAGCAGAAAATGTCCCCTTATAGCTCATTATCCACATTGATTTTGTCCCATTTACAAATCAGCATCCCTGAAGGCAACTTCATCCTTTTCTCGGCAAGTTGTCCTGTCAACCCAGCTAGCTTAGCCGAGCTGTCCGCAGCCTCTGATGTTAAATGGCTCACTAACATTAACTGTTGTCAACATACTATGCAATTTTACATCAGGCTTGTAGCGCTCATTTATTCAGGGTTTAGCCTTTAGCCGCGTTCTGACTCCTGCTAATAACATCTTCTGTGTCGGTGTCTGGTACGGAGAGAAAGTAACATAAAACTTCATTCATAAATCTGTCAATTTAATGCTGCCTTGCTTATCGGCGAATGTACACGTGTTAGAACATGGCTTAAGATCTTTAACGAATCAGTACGAACCACTCTTCAATTCGGCATATAACCAATACACCAAACAGTATCTATTTCAATAAAATTTCTACTTTTAGAATAGGTTCACCTCTTATTCCCACCGTCTTCTTCCACCAGCAAAATACCATGAGGCGGGCGATAGCAAACAGTGGAAACCAGTTATATAGGTGATATTTTATTACAATTAAGTGCAGCTTGGTGGATCATTTACATGCCGAACTGATCATAAGATTATACAGATTCATAAAATGTCTCGAGTTATGTTCTACCAGGTACCTGTGTTTGCCGATAAGCAATCCTACATTTAACTGCTAGATTTTTGAATGGAGTTTTGGAAAGTAGTTCTCTCCACACGGGATGGAACGATTAGCCATACTTGCTTGTTTCTGCTTACCAGTTTTCTGTCGTCTTGCTGGGAAAGCTGGGAGAGGCTTGGTTGTTACCCAGCATCTATTTTGTAAGTTAATTCAGACTAGGTGACACTAAATCTTCTAAAAATTGATAAATGATCCTTGTTGGCAACAACAACACGAAGCTGTCAGAGACGTACTGACACGTCACCACGTCTGACACGACACGTTGCCTTTACGTCAGCACGTGTATCACGTGACGAGAACTTTACACGTCACTCAGGCGGTGCCCTTGGTGCCCTCTAGTGGTTTTGTTCAGACTCACAAAGAAACATGGAGAAAACATTTCAGAAACTTCCTGAACAGAGTTTTGTAAACAGGAAGATGTTAAGCTGGAAAACTTAGTGGTTTTGCACTAAAGTCTACATCTGGGTATACAGATGTGGCAGCAAGCAGCTGCCCTGCTGAAGTGTCCTTGAGCAAGACACGACACGGTTCACTCGTTTCCTCTCCTCCTCCCATCTTCTCCTCGTTTCCCCCGTGACCTTTCACCGAGGAGACAAGGAGAAATCGTTACCAAATGGAATGCACCCACTGAATCCCTACCAGCTCCAGACCCTGACCTCTGACCTCCTTGTGGAGGACGGGAACAGAAAAGGCAGATTTCCCCTTAGGGGATCAGTAGAATATTATAAAAAAATAGATAAATAAAAAATACCACTTGCGAAATAACACAACAGTTCAGCTGTGGCTGGTAAGTTTGTCTAACCTACTGGCCTTGGATGATGATGATGATGATGATGATGATGATGATGATGATGACAATGATGATGATTTATTTTTTATGATTGAACTAAAAGAAGACATATTGAGATAACAAACTGTCACACACTTTTAATTTCTCCTTGACAGTAAAACAAACATGAAGTCTCCTGTTGATTTCTCAGCGCAGCAGATTCACACAGTCTGACTGCTGCTACACTACCAGAACTGCTGCTGATGCATCTTCTCTTCAACTAACCAAAACAATGACATTTATAAATTAAAGATAAATAAAGAAAAAAATATCTACTAATACTTAAAAAAAAAAAAAAAGAAGCAGACGGAACACATTCTCATTCCAACACAGTGAGTGAAACCGTCTGTGCAGCAGACTGACGGCTGCACCGGGAATTTAACCAGGCGATGATGAGAAAAATCAGAATTAACATGATACACAATCTGATAGAAACTCACAACCTGGAGGAATTATAATATCGTATATGACAACGCACCAGTGCAATTACAGTTTTTCTCAACTGATTAGACAAATTTCTTCACACTAAGATCCACACTCTGAAAACAGTGAACAGCCTTCAAAATCCTTTTCTCATTTCTCCAAACGCCACACAAACAAAACTCCATGCTTTCAAAATTATTCACACACCAGTCTAGATTTTAAAGTATTAAAGTATTATAATACCTCTTCATTGTTTTCACAAAAAATACAAAACTACATCACCCATAAATCCTCTGGCCTGACAGAATTAAAAGGGTTAATTAAGAATAAAGTCTTTAGTTACAACAGGAAACTTGTTTGTTTCTTTTGAAGCAAACTGTGATTCATCATGTTCATCAACACTTGAACCTCCGTACTGTCACACACAAACATGTCAGATATAACTTTATCAAACTTGACAAACCAATTGCATGTGAAACTGTGAAATATTACATACTAAAGTATTTCCAAAATTGTGAGGAAAATATGTTTTGCTGACTGTGAGGAAAATGTTTCATCAACAAATTATTGATAAAAAAAAAAGTTCAGATTAAAAGTGAGATTACACTACCAGCCAAAAGTTTGGACACATCACATTTTTCTTTTTGCTATTTTCCACATTTTAGAATAACAGTAAAGACTCAAAACTATGAAATAATACAAATGGAATTATGCAGCGACCAAAAAATTGTTAAACAAATTAAAACTATCTTATATTTTAGATTCTTTGCCTTGATGGAAAGGCAAAGGCTTTGGAAAGAAATTCATACATAGGATCAACTTCACTATTTATTACTAATTTCAAGCATTTAAGCAGAAGCCTTTAGATCAAAATGCTTTAAGAGAATGAAACACAGAACATTCAGTCAGGAGTCCAGACTGGTGACTGGTAGTGTATGTAAAAAGAAAACTTTCTGATAAATGTTTTATCATCAGTATTTCTGTGTATAAGGCTGAATATCTGATCTATTCAATAGATGACATACTGCATGTATGTCTGTATACTGTAGGTTTAATGTCAGTATTTGGTTTGTGTAAAGATCTGAACAGAAAGCTGCTCTTCAGTTTGCAGTGGAAGCAGGAGCCTCAGTTTGGAGAAATGAGTCGGATCAACTGAGAAAAACCAACGAGAAACCTGAAGTGTTACGGCCTGATATAAATATAGAACATCTCATATAAAAAAAATCTCTTGACAGAAGGTCTTCAGCTTCGGGAATGAGAAGTTCAGCTTCGGATCCATCATGATGAAGAGGAGGAACTTCACTCTGCTGCTCTTCCTCACTGCGGCTTCTCCTTATCAGCTATCTGCAGAACTGCAGAGGAGAGAGAACAGAGTCTGACACACTCTGTAACACACACTGACACACTGTAACACACTAACACACTCTGTAACACACTGACACACTCTGTAACACACACTGACACTCTGTAACACACTGACACACTCTGTAACACACACTGACACTGTAACACACTGTGACACTGTAACACACTGTAACACACTGACACTCTGTAACACACTGTAACACTCTGTAACACACTGACACACTCTGTAACACACACTGACACTCTGTAACACACTAACACACTCTGTAACACACACTGACACACTGTAACACACTAACACACTCTGTAACACACTGACACACTCTGTAACACACACTGACACTCTGTAACACACTGTGACACTGTAACACACTGTAACACACTGACACTCTGTAACACACTGTGACACTCTGTAACACTGTGACACTGTAACACACTGTAACACACTGACACTCTGTAACACACTGTGACACTGTAACACACTGTAACACACTGACACTCTGTAACACACTGTGACACTGTAACACACTGTAACACACTGACACTCTGTAACACACTGTGACACTGTAACACACTGTAACACACTGACACTCTGTAACACACTGTGACACTCTGTAACACTCTGTAACACACTGTGACACTCTGTAACACACTGTAACACTCTGTAACACTGTGACACTGTAACACACTGTAACACTCTGTAACACTGTGACACTCTGTAACACTGTAACACACTGTGACACTCTGTAACACACTGTAACACACTGTGACACACTGTAACACTCTGTAACACTCTGTAACACACTGTAACACTTTGTGACACTCTGTGACACTCTGTGACACTCTGTGACACACTGTGACACACTGTGACACACTGTGCCACTCTGTAACACTCTGTGACACACTGTAACACTCTGTGACACACTGTGACACACTGTGACACACTGTAACACACTGTGACA
The DNA here is from genome assembly GCF_048128805.1 of Centroberyx gerrardi. Lineage (NCBI taxonomy): Eukaryota > Metazoa > Chordata > Actinopteri > Beryciformes > Berycidae > Centroberyx > Centroberyx gerrardi. Next base: position 1,234,618 of record NC_136005.1, on the reverse strand, counting down.
CTCTGTGACACACTGTGACACTCTGTGACACACTGTGACACACTGTGACACACTGTGACACACTGTGACACTCTGTAACACACTGTGACACACTGTGACACACTGTGACACACTGTGACACACTGTAACACTCTGTGACACACTGTGACACACTGTGACACACTGTAACACACTGTGACACTCTGTGACACACTGTGACACTCTGTGACACTCTGTGACACACTGTAACACACTGTGACACTCTGTGACACACTGTGACACTCTGTAACACACTGTGACACACTGTGACACACTGTGACACTCTGTGACACACTGTGACACTCTGTAACACACTGTGACACTCTGTGACACACTGTGACACTCTGTGACACACTGTAACACACTGTGACACACTGTAACACTCTGTGACACACTGTAACACTCTGTAACACACTGTAACACACTGTGACACACTGTAACACACTGTGACACACTGTGACACTCTGTGACACACTGTGACACTCTGTAACACACTGTAACACTCTGTAACACACTGTAACACTCTGTGACACACTGTGACATACTGTGACACACTGTGACACTCTGTGACACACTGTGACACTCTGTGACACTCTGTGACACACTGTGACACACTGTGACACACTGTAACACACTGTAACACTCTGTGACACACTGTGACACTCTGTGACACACTGTAACACTCTGTAACACACTGTAACACTCTGTGACACACTGTAACATACTGTGACACACTGTAACACACTGTAACACTCTGTAACACACTGTGACACACTGTGACACACTGTAACACACTGTAACACTCTGTGACACACTGTAACACTCTGTGACACACTGTAACACACTGTAACACACTGTGACACTCTGTAACACACTGTGACACACTGTGACACACTGTAACACACTGTGACACTCTGTGACACTCTGTGACACTCTGTGACACACTGTGACACACTGTGACACACTGTAACACACTGTAACACTCTGTGACACACTGTGACATACTGTGACACACTGTAACACACTGTAACACTCTGTAACACACTGTAACACACTGTGACACACTGTAACACACTGTAACACTCTGTGACACTCTGTAACACTCTGTGACACACTGTAACACACTGTAACACACTGTGACACACTGTAACACTCTGTAACACTCTGTAACACACTGTGACACTCTGTAACACACTGTAACACTCTGTAACACACTGTGACACTCTGTAACACTCTGTAACACACTGTGACACTCTGTAACACTCTGTAACACACTGTAACACTCTGTAACACACTGTAACACTCTGTAACACACTGTAACACTCTGTAACACACTGTGACACTCTGTAACACACTGTTACAGTCACAGTGTTACAGTCACTGTCACAGTGTTACAGAGTAACACACTGTAACACACTGACACACACTGTAATACACTGACACAATGTAACACACTGACACACTCTGTAACACACTGTAACACACTGACACACACTGTAATACACTGACACAGTGTAACACACTGACACACACTCTGTAACACACTGTAACACACTGACACACACTGTAACACACTGACACAGTGTAACACACTGACACACACTGTAACACACTGACACAGTGTAACACACTGACACACACTGTAACACACTGACACACACTCTGTAACACACTGACACACTCTGTAACACACTGACACACTCTGTAACACACTGACACAGTGTAACACACTGACACAGTGTAACACACTGACACACACTGTAACACACTGACACACTCTGTAACACACTGACACAGTGTAACACACTGACACACACTGTAACACACTGACACAGTGTAACACACTGACACACACTCTGTAACACACTGACACACTCTGTAACACACTGACACAGTGTAACACACTGACACACACTGTAACACACTGACACACACTCTGTAACACACTGACACACACTGTAACACACACACTGACACACACTGCTAAGCAACCACTCAAAAACAAAAAAACACCAAAACGCACAAACAAGCAAGGCAGTGTGTGGCCAGTTGGGCCAGTGTTGCAGTGATGTGGCCAGTGTTAGCCGCTTGTCCCTCCAACCTGCAAACTGCCAAAAAAAACCCTGGGAATCAGGAGGTCTGGGTCTGGCTTTTAATGGAGACAAAACCCAACAAAACCACCAACTAACTGTCTGCTGTTCTAACGAGGAAACTGCACACACAGCTCCAGCTTCATACAGTCTTCTTAGTGTGTGTGTGTGTGTGTGTGTATGGGGGGGGGGGTTTCGACATGGCAGCTCGTCTCGGCTTTCCTCCCTGTTTTGAAGGAGAAGGGGCGGACCTTCCAGCAATCAGGGCTCCATCACCAAACAGCTAACACCTGTCACTGTGCAACATGACTGACAGGCAAAACCCAAAAACTGACTGACATGACTGACATGTCTCATCTGACAGAAAATGTGTTGACACTTTCACCACCAGAAAATAAAGTTATTGTCCACTTCCACAGAAAATGTAAAAGGTTTTTAGTGGAGCAATTTAATTTGGGCCGCTACAATAGTAGTAGGCCTGGTAGCAGTAGTAGTAGTAGTAGTAGTAGTAGTAGTGGTAGTAGTGGTAGTATTCTGGGTTTTAGTGTCCCATCATGGTCTAACTTCTGTTTAAGAGGAACAAAATTCTGGAGGAAACACTGAATATTTCTAATAACTTGACAAGAAAATGATCATGTTTAAATATATTGAATATCAGCACAAAATATCGACTATCAGCAGCTTCAATTAAAAAATATTGGTGTTGGCCTTCAAAAACCCAAAACAGCCTAAAGGAAAGGACATTAATGCCAGAGGAGCTATCTTTACATAGATTAAATTATAGATTTAAACTACAGATTTTAAGATGTAAATTCTAATCTACTGTCACATCTGTCACTTACCATTTGTGGTTTAGTCTACACTGAGCCCATCCTGACGTCCAGACATACAACAGACAGAGCGGGCAGTGAGAACAAAGACGACATGCACATGAAGACAGTATGAAGGAAATATCACCGCTGCTGCAGAAGACACAGAACTGCAAGCTCGGGCCTTTTATTTTTCTGACTTGAATTTAAAATTTGTCTTAGTCTTAGTCCTCTAACACCAGTTAAACCCTTTATATCATTTTAATATTACATAGGTGTCAATGAGAAAATCAGTATTCTTTTCTGCCTCTCTGAAGCTTACGTTTTGCAGAAATGTGTTTTTCATCCAGCAGCAGCGATGTGAAGGCAGAGAGCAGCAGCTTGGCAACAAAGTCAGTTCAGCTAAAGAATAAAAAGCTGTAGCTTTTGACTTTAAACTTCCCTTAATCATTTCTCTGACATGGGTCAATATTACATCTGAAAGCATGGCATCAAAAATAAGCTCAATGACAGCAGCTCTGTTTGGAGAGCTTTCAGGTGATGTCTCCCCCTCTAGCGGCCATATTGGAGGTCTTCAGCTCTGTGAACAGCTGACTGTTTCTAAATGGAATTTAACAGATGGTGTTCGATTCTGTTGAGACGTGAAAAGATCAGTTCAATCAAAAACTGATTGTGTTTCTGATCATTTCATCACTGATCCATCTGATTGATTTAGTGTTTAGATAATGTCAGCTTGTTAGCTAGCTAACCATAGCATCTGGTCAGCTAACATCACTGTCTTGTTGTTAACACATCTGATTAGCACACTAGCTAACGTATCTAGTAGCAGTTAGCGTTAGCATGTTCACATTAACATCAGTGTGTTTGCTGGCTAGGGTTAGGGTTAGGGTTTGTTCAGGTTAACTGAGCTGACTCTTCTCAAGCTACAACTCAGAGTGTTTTGGAGTAGAGACTAGGGCTAAAGACAAGACAGTTTACTGTGTCACAGTAACCAAATCCACCTTATCACACTATTCACTTTTACTGAGAACGTTACTGAATGGATCTACAGCCACACCACAACAAGCTGACTCAGCTGCTCTCTGCTTCTAGCTGCTTGTACAGATTTACACTTTATTAACTAACACACAGTTCTACAGATTTACACTTTATTAACTAACACACAGTTCTACAGATTTACACTTTATTAACTAACACACAGTTCTACAGATTTACACTTTATTAACTAACACAGTTCTACATGTTCCTCCATCATGGAGACATGGTGGTTGATTTGTCACGTGACTGTGAAGCCTAATGACTTGTTGGTCATGTTGGTTCTTTTTTATATTTTGAAAACCAACAAACAGATTTGCAAGAAAGATCTGTGATAAGTCTGGGAACTGAAACTGGAAGTGGTGCTCTGCTTCAAAGCAACAGGTACAGGTCTGACAGTATTAAGGATTAGTTCTCCTGGTTGGTGGGATGCAGACTGAGGATCCGGCTCCATCTGCCGCTCCGGACAAATCTGCAGCCCAGCAGAACGGAAAGCTGCTTTCCCATTAAGACCATTACAGACCGGTTACGTTTTGTTCCTGATAATCCCTCAGATCATATTCACTCTGCTGTACTGTTTTGGAAATGAGCTAATGTGTAAGCACGACACCAGCTGGCTCTGCTGTTCACTCACCACACCGGTTAACCTAGGAAGAGCTGGAACAGCAACGGGACAGCGAGGTTAGAAGCTCCTCACAACAACACTGCTGTCATATCCATCTCTAACCTGACGCTGCTAACAGATCCATTCATCATCTTCCTCATTATGCATATTTTACCATCAGGACACATTTGTGTTTTGGGGTGGAATACTTTATGGGACAAAGGTATAGTGACATGATATTAAACTGAATGTATATTTCTGATGATTCTGGACTGGTTTCACTGGGACTTGTTTTAAAGGGACTGGTCTTAGAGGGACTGGTTTTAGACGGACTGGTTTTAAAGGGACTGGTTTTAGAGGGACTGGTTTCACTGGGACTGGTTTTAGTGGGACTGGTTTTAGTGGGACTGGTTTTAAAGGGACTGGTTTTACTGGGACTGGTTTTAGAGGGACTGGTTTCACTGGGACTGGTTTTAGACGGACAGGTTTTAAAGGGACTGGTTTTAGAGGGACTGGTTTTAAAGGGACTGGTGTTAGAGGGACTGGTTTCACTGGGACTGGTTTTAGAGAGACTGGTTTTACTGGGACTAACTGGGAGGCGGATGGAACTGGTTTTACATACTGGTCGTTGCTCCTCTGGTTGAAGTGAAGCTGCTGGTGCGGTGCTGGGTAAACTTTTAGGAGCTTCAGCCTGAGAGACTGGAGGAACCGGAGGGGAGAAGAAGCTCTTATTCTTTACTAAAGTACTGAGGACTGAGGAGAGGAGAGGAGGAAGGAAGGAAGGAAGAGAGGAAGCAAGGAATGAAGGAAGATGAGAGGGAAGAGACGAGAGGAAGGGGAAATGGGAGGGAGGAAGGAAGGAAGGACGGAAGGGAGGAATGAAGGAAGATGAGAAGGAAGAGAGGAAGGAAGGAAGGAATAAAGGAGGGAAGCAGGGTAAGAAAGGAAGGAAGGAGGAAAGCAAGCAAGGAAGGAAGAAAGGAAGAAAGACATCCCGTCAGAATAGTCTGATGTAATTATAACAGCTGATAATGTAACTGGTGAAAATGTAAAAAGCCTGTTAATGTAACGTTTCTTCAGACTGATATTGTGATAATTCAAAAACATACACCTCTTACAATGTAATAATTACTGATCAGCTGATTGATATTACACTGATCAGTTATTCCATCATCTGGTGGTGTTTAGATTATGAGCAGAAGCTGAGCAGACAGAACAGAGCTGCAGCAGAATAATAAAAGCTTAAATAAAACATGAAATGAGACTTAAGTGAGACTGAAGCAGTGAAACAGCAACAGAGAAACTTCACATTGAACCAAGATGAAGACTGAGAGCTCAACATTACATTTAACATTTAGAGAACAATGACTTAAAATACCTGGACTAAATACCCTGTCCTGTATAACCACCCTGTACCTTATTTATTTATGTATTTAGTAGTTTATTTGATAGGGACAGTGCAGTAACATGATTACTCTTCACAATTTAAATATAAAAGATGTTGCACATGGAGTTTGTTGCTGCTAATTTCCAACCTCAGTCCCTAGTTGGGCTTTTAAATAGACTACAACTATCTAAAATGTCTTGTATAGGATAATAAAAGGTAATAAAAGGTTTATAACCACCTGTACAGGTTTATAACACCTATACTGGTTTAAAGCCACCTGGTTTATAACACCTATACTGGTTTATAACTACCTGGTTTATAACCACCTGTGCCGGTTTATAACCACCTGTGCTGGTTTATAACCACCTGTGCCGGTTTATAACCACCTGTGCTGGTTTATAACCACCTGTGCCGGTTTATAACTACCTGGTTTATAACCACCTGTGCTGGTTTATAACCACCTGTGCTGGTTTATAATACCTTTTCAACTGGTTTTAACTGGTCTTACCTTCCCTGGTGAGCGACTCGGCGGCGTTCATGGCCTTGCCGCTCAGGTCGCTCACCATGCCGTCCACCGTGGCTTCGTGGCGGAGGAAGACGGGCCGAACCACCCGGCTGTAGATGACCTGCGAGCCGTTCCACGACACCGGAGCCATGCACCACAGCAGGAACACACACTGCAACGCACAGGATCTTTTTTAAATATCAGTTATTGCACAACATTAAACACTTTGAGGAAACAACATTAAACCCTGTCTGCTCACCTTAGCAGCGTAGTAGAAGGGGAACCAGTAGAGGAAGATGTCGGAGAAGAACTCGCCCAGGCTGAAGACGCCGTACACCACCCAGTACGTCAGCCATTTTGTGTCATCTTCTTTGTTTAAGCTTTCAATGGCTTTGATTCTGCAGACAGAATGGAAACTGCAGACGTTAAAATTACATTCAAACTATTACCTACCAAACTGCAGCTTAAATCATTCATTGCGTTTGTTTTAATCTGCTTTGAGTGCCAGGTGGGTGGAGTTTAGGTAAGCTGTCCATCTCAGAAAAACGTAATCATCTTTCAGACACTTGACTGTGATCTAACCTTTATAACTGACAGTGTGAGCAGGTGGAGGTTCAGTGTGCTGCTCATGAGCACTACAACAGGCTGCTGGGGGATCGAACCTGCGACCTTCCAGTGACAGGACAGCTAACTGTTCCTCCTTTCCTCCTCTCATCTCCCTCTCTCCTCCTCTTGCCCCTCCCATCGCCATTTCACCTCCTTTCATTTCCTCATTTCCTCCTCACCCCTTTCCTTTCTTCCTCTCTTCACCTCCTCCTCTTCTTCTCCTCTCCTTTCCCTCCGCCTCTCCTCCCCTCCCCTCTACTTTATTCCTCCTCTCCTTTCCTCCTCCTCTTCTCTCCTTCTGTCTTGCACTTCTTTCCACTGTTGCTCCTCTCCTCTTTTCTTCCTCTCCTCTTCTCCTATTCTCCTTTCCTCATCTTTCTGCTTTGCTTTCCTCCTCTCTTCCCAGCCTTCCTCCCTCCTCTTTTTTCCTCCTCTTCCTTTCTCTCATGTCCGTCTCTCCTACATTGATTGATTGACAGGTGATCTGTGGGAAGTGCAGTGCAGAAACACCACAGTGAGGCTGAGGGAGGAAGATGAGGATGACGGTGAGGACAGACCTGCTGTCTCTGTGGAGGGAGATGAACGCCACAAACAGAAATACTCACGAAAAATATGCTGGATAGACAAAACCAATCAGGTTGCAGAGAAGAGCGGCACCATATCCGTACACCAGGTAGAGTCCTGTCAGCGACACGGCACCTGGGGGGGAGGGGGGGGGGAGTGTTCATCTTTTGTCAACCATACATCACTTAAAAAGTTTTACTTCATGCTATCAATCATCGTATGGAGATACCACTCTTATCACTCTTCCTGTGATAAGCAGCATGTATCATGTCATGAACCTGTTAGGAACTGATGAAACCCTGTTCCACCCCGCCGGTCCCACCCTGCCGGTTCCACCCTGCCGGTTCCACCCTGCCGGTCCCACCCTGCCGGTTCCACTCTGCCGGTCCCACCCTGCCGGTCCCGCCGGTCCAACCCTGCCGGTCCCGCCCTGCCGGTCCCGCCGGTCCCACCCCGCCGGTCCCACCCTGCCGGTTCCACCCTGCCGGTCCCACCCTGCCGGTCCCGCCGGTCCAACCCTGCCGGTCCCGCCGGTCCAACCCTGCCGGTCCCACCCTGCCGGTCCCGCCGGTCCCACCCTGCCGGTCCCGCCCTGCCGGTCCCGCCCTGCCGGTCCCACCGGTGGCTCCATCATCACAAACTCATGTTACACAGCCGAGCTTTGTTCAAACCCACAGAACTTTATTTTGAATTCTAATCCAGAGGCCTCATTACAGAAAAAAATCCTAAATTCTTTATTCTTTATTTTGCTATTACAGAAGCGAACCCTAAACTCATGCCTGTGTCCTTTCTGATCTCAGACCTGCCGCTTCACTTCAGTTCCTAACTATTTTTGTAAATTCTAAATCTCGATCAGCAATCGTTTGTTTTTGCCTGCAGCTACGGTTACAATGTGCATGAGACGGCGGCTCAACTTCAACCGCTCTTTTTCAACCGACATAATATCATTATACACTACATCACAACTAATATAGGTGAATGTGGGGAACATGGCCTCTCCACAGCAGGGCACAGCGCTTCACATAAACCTAATATGAGTTGTCGTGGCAACAGAAGTAGTCTGGCTGTCATTTCTGTCCGTAGTTTTTAAATTTAGGACTGGTTCAGTGCTATTCTAAAACAGGATTCCTAAAGGATGGCAAAAAAAAAATCTTAAATATCCTCCTAAACTGAGATAGGATAGGATTTCATAGTTAGGAAGTTTCTGTAATGATGATTCAGATCCCAAGTTCCCAGACACTAAACATGTCAGGCTGACTTACAGGGAAACGTGTAGAAAATGAAGCACAAAACACATCTGGATGTTTTCCATTTGCTGTAATGTTGCAGCATCTTGGTTTGAATATTTCACTCAGTATCAGCAGCTGGAGCTTCAGTGAAGCGTCGGAACGAACAGATACAGAATATAGAGGAGACGTTGATGTACAGTATGGAAAAATGTTTTTTATAACTTTGAAGCTACTTAAGGGGAAATCAGGGTGCGAGGGGTTAAAGGAACAATCCATGCTAAATCACTGTAACTCTGTTAAAAACAGCTTTGTTGTGTTTTTCTTCTTGGTGGATAACCGGCCAATCGTAGACGAGGTGACGTCACCTCCAGATGTTTCCAGTTTGATATGAGAAAATGTTTCAGGATGTAAAACATCAGCGGTAAACGTCAGGTTTTGGTGTCAGTCCCTCAGAATCAAAGAGCGAGGGCTTCTTTCTAGAGCCGCCATTTTGCACCAAGAGACGTTCAACAATCATACAGGGAGAAATCCATCGTAGAAGAGGAGAGAGACCAGTTTCTCCACCACAGGAGCAGGAGAGAGACCAGAATGCACTGCAGGAGCAGGAGAGAGACCAGAATGCACTGCAGGAGCAGGAGAGAGACCAGAATGCACTGCAGGAGCAGGAGAGAGACCAGAATGCACTGCAGCAGAGAGACAGGCTGGGTTTCAGTAATGAGCGACTCTCTCTGAAACTCTCTCTCTCTCTCTCTCTCTCTGAAACTCTCTCTCTCTCTGAAACTCTCTCTCTCTCTCTCTCTCTCTCTCTCTCTCTCTCTCTACCTACCTAAAAACCCACTGCTGGAAGCAACAAGTTCCCACATCTCCTCTGGGTAAATCACTAACTGCAGTAGAAGTAGACGAGGCAGGTTCAGGGGAAGTGGGTAATGACATCACTTCATCACTAAATAACTCCTGAGTGTGTTGAACATCGGACCGATCAGATCTGACAGTGAAGACGATCAGAGAGTTTTACCTTAAAAGAACTCAGCTGAGCTCATTTGCCTCGTGGTAAATGACTGACAGACAGTTAAAGGCATGCAAATATTCAAACAGTGACAGGCTTCAGCACACACAGCGGTTTGGAGACACACACACACACAGACACACACACACACACACACACACACACACACACACGTACCTCTGATCAGTTTAGGTGGCGCTGCGCACATCGAGCTGTCTGTCTGTCAGACGATCTGCAGGAACTTTACTGCAGAACGCAAATACTGGAGAACACTGTGCACCAGGCACCAGTGACATCACAGTCCGACTCTGTGTGTGTGTGTGTGTGTGTGTGTGTGTGTGTGTGTGTGTGTGCAGTGCTACTGATCCAGTGTGCCATGCCCAACACACTGGTATGAATAGACTGCTGTTCCTGCTCAGTAAATGTCCGCTGCTGAACGCTCCATTCAGCAAATTGACACTACTTTTCTTATTCTAAGTCTTTATTTGACTTTATTTATATAGCAGCTTTTAGAACCAAGGTTACGTGCTACCTAGAATTAAAAACACACGTCACATAGACAAAACCAGAATACCAGAAAAACATAACAGCAAAAATACACAAACAGCTTCAAGAAGCCGTTGAAAGCAAGGGAGTGAAAATAAGTCTTAAGACAACATGTGTCCGAAAAGCACACGTGTTTCGAATTCACATGTGGGTTTTCACATGTGAACATGTCAGGGAATAAATCTTTATAGTACACAGTATCACAGTAAGTAGCATCAAACTGATCTTTTAAGGGGAAAAAAGTATAAATTAATGTTTGTTTTTTACATTTTTGTTTCAATTGCCGGCTGTTTGTGTTATAATGATCGCTGTCCTTTTAATTTCCCATGATGCCTCAGAGAGGACGATCCCAGCTGGATGACAACATGAGCCATTAGATATAGAGAGAGGAGTACTACAGTATTACAGTACCACAGTAGTACAGTACTACAGTATAACGTTGCAGTATCACAGTACAGACTCCAGCCATGCAGAACACATAACCTCCTTAGCTGCCATTTGGCTTTGTGTTCACAGGCCGGATTAACTGGAGGAGGGGGGGGGGGGGGTTAATCACACTGTTTGCACACAACCTTGCACAAGTTTTTCCATTCTCATGTCACACTGAAGCCAAACAGCCAGGCACAAATATAAACTAAATCTGTTCAGAATGGAGCGCGGCTGCTTCAGTATCGGCTGAGCAGATCATCATCCACGCCATGATGAAATGTAACGGTGAAACATGACTCACCCACAGCGATGATCTTCTTCTTGATTCCAGTTTTCTCCTCCAGCTTCCCCAGAAAGTCCGTCACCACATTCTTCTCGTTTAGAAACTTCTCCGCTCGGTCTTTGATGGAGGTGAAGACGTCCGACAGGCCCATGGCTCCTACTGACATACTGAAACTACACACACACACACACACACACTGCTGACTGTAATCTTTCTGTCAGAGCCAATCCGCTTTAATGGAGAGAGGAGGAGGAGGAGGAGGGAGGAGGGGGGGAGGATGAAAGGAGAGGAGGAAGTAATGAGGAAAGGAGAAGAGAAGGAGATGAGAAGGAAGAAGGAAAGGGAGAAGGTAAGGAGGAAGAGCAAAAAAAGTGGAAGGGAAGAGAGGAGGAAAGATGAGGAGAAAGAAGAGGAAAGGAGAAGAGGAGAGAGGAAAAGAGAGGAAAGAAGTGGAGGACAGAAGGAGAGAAGAGGAGGAGGAGGAGAGGAGGAAAGATGAGGAGGAATAAAGTAGAGGAGAAGAGAGGAGAGGAGAGGAGGAGAGAGGAGAGGAGGAGAGGAGAGGAGGAGAGAGGAGAGGAGAGGAGGAGAGAGGAGAGGAGAGGAGAAGAGGAGAGGGGAGGAGAGGAGGAGAGAGGAGAGGAGAGGAGGAGAGGAGAGGAGAGGAGAGAAGAGAAGAGGAGAGGAGGAGAGAGGAGAGGAGGAGAGAGGAGAGGAGAGGAGGAGAGAGGAGAGGAGAGGAGAGGAGGAGAGAGGAGAGGAGAGGAGAGGAGAGGAGGAGAGGAGAGGAGAAGAGGAGAGGGGAGGAGAGGAGGAGAGAGGAGAGGAGGAGAGAAGAGGAGAGGGGAGAGGAGAGGAGAGAGGAGGAGAGGAGAGGAGAGGAGAGGAGAAGAAGAGAGGGGAGGAGAGGAGGAGAGAGGAGAGGAGAGGAGAGGAGAGGAGGAGAGAAGAGGAGAGGGGAGGAGGAGAGAGGAGAGGAGAGGAGGAGAGAGGAGAGGAGAGGAGGAGAGAGGAGAGGAGAGAAGAGAAGAGAAGAGGAGAGAGGAGAGGAGAGGAGAGGAGAGTCTTGTGTGTCAGTTTGTCTGGAGGGGGCGGGCTGTCGAGGATCATGGGAGGTGCAGAATACAACAAATAGGAGGAGAGATCAGTAATTCCCACAGGTAAAGGTAGCACGTGTCCATCAAAGATTGTCTATGTTGGAGAAGAGGAGTCACTCAATAGTAAAACATGGGCCCCTTCTTTCATTCTGTAAAAGTGGACGTCATCTAAGATAAGATAGCATTTTATTGATTGATGAATTCAGGATTTTATATTTATATATTTAATCTATAGACCTTTAACTTGTCCTATATTGCAGCTTTGTCAAATCCCTTGGCATCACTATGACGATGCAGAAGGTTCCCTTTCCGGAACCCACCAAGTGTCCCGTAGACTTCCTGGTAAAACCTCTTGCGGCAGCACTGGACGCCTCTCCTAGACCGCGGAGCACAGAAGCGTTACAGAGTCTAGCCTACATTTTCTGGGATTTTCAGGGATTCTCGTTTGCTGCATTTAAAAAGCATTTGATGTCATCTGCTAAATAAATAAATTTGGCCTATAACCTATATAACAAGTTATACCAGTGGCATCTCAATAAAGCCCATAAAAGCTAGCACCTTATAATGACTGTTTTGTTACCCTCTACTTAAGCACTTACTTAAGTACTCTATAAGCATAATTTAAATAAAAGAATGCAGCCGGAGTTCTGTTTATAACCCGTTTCTTCACTTAACGTACCTTTTTCTGCCCGTGAAACACAGCTGGTGAAATCGCAGCAAAACAGCACCAACAAAAGGTTGGTTATATCCTATATCAACTTTTTGATTCAGATTGTATTGCATCTTTGTAATATTGAGCAGTTTGCCTTTTCACAACCCTAACCTTAGGCCACCCGGAAAAACTATAGTTTGCACCGTTTAGCACTACACAATGTGCTGCTGTGTGGGTATTGTAGTTTTATTGTTGTTTCTCACATAGTGGATGTTGTGGAAAAAACAAATCTTTTGTCAGATTTGAGCCATCTTAAGGGAAGCAGGAGAATTTCAGAAAATATTGCATTTCAACCTTACTCACTGGCGCCCGCCATCAGTAACCCCACTCCCATGAAAGTGCAGCTCAAAAGCTTTCTAGAGAACAGAAAGCTTTTGAACAGGCTAGAGAGAGTCTGGCCTGTTCTGTACTACAGAACAGCTTTGAGACTCCAGCCTGGATAAAATCAAGTCTTTTGTTTTTTTTGCTTATTTAGTGGAAAAAAAATCCTTCAAGGTATTGATGTTTTCCCAAATAATAGTCATACTTTTGGATTTGGGCTAGTGTAGACCTAATTTTACCTACCAAATACATCTGGATTGTTGTCATAGGAGGGTTAGGGTTGGATAACATTGCTGTTTTTGAAGCTCTTTAGCCCCTCCCCCAAACCTCCTGCATGGTCAGGATTATAGAATGTTGTAGCCTCAATATCCCTCTGTTTACAGATGAAATGTCCTATATACACACACACATATATATATATATATATCACAATATGCATCCGGCTTTCATTTTAAAGCTTTAAATCAAATGGTGATTTTGGTGATTTTTCATGCAGTTGCTTCTCAAAACATCAGAATGTGTGACAGAAGACAAGACAAAGATGTGGTCGCCTATTCACTGTTGGAATACATGAAAATTTATAACAGTTTTGGAAGGAGACAGAAAAGCTGCTGCATCAATCTGCAAGAATAATGCAGCAAACTGAACCATTTTGCCTTCAAAATAGAAGTATAAAATGTGTCACTTTTGGACTGGCTCGACTGTAAGGTCACAGCCGAGCCGCTGTTGAGCCTTCTTGAGCGTCCTGGGCCGAATTCACACACAACACACTAACTCAGTCAGCTGCAGCTGCAGCAGGGAGCTGCTGAACACTGCTGCCTGTCACCAACACTGAAACACAGCTAACAATACACACAGATCAAATAGACAAAAAAGCCAATGTGATTTAATGCCATTAATAGTGATTAGTGTGACAGCTTTAAGCCAGCTTAAGCAGGTAACAATGGACAGTAGGCCCTCATGTTTTTAAACTTTATTGGCATGACAAAATTAGCCTACAATTAAGATTACAATCCATATGAAGAAATTATTTCTTTATATGGATTGTAATTTTAATTGATAGATGCCATCATGTAAACTTAAATCAACTTAAAATCAACAGTAGGCTATGCAGATATGGAAATTAATGTTCACTCTGTCCGTGACCACACGTCGCTATTTGAGAGAACATTATGAAGTGTTGTCAAACTAGACCAGATCCAAACCCAGACCAGACTAGACCTGACGTGCTCTCTGGACATTAACATGTGTCAGCTATCGTCCTCTTCACTCTGGATGGAAAAGTGTTTGGGACATGGTTTTTGTTCATTTTGCTGAGAGGCACGTACTTTAGGCCAGCTAAGAAGAAGGGTAAATATGTGGATTTCAACACTTCAGTGCACAACCTGGTCGGGTCGAGTCTTTCTGTGCTGTATATTTTAAGTCAAGTCAAGGTCAATAGGAGAAACCAGGAAACACCAAGTTGTTTAAACAATGTATAGGCCTAGGTCGATTTTACTTTACTTACAGAATATTACAGTGTTTGTCTGCAGACTGAAACACTGAGCAGTGACTTGGCTTTGTGTCTTTTTGCTGTTTATAAGAAAATTATCCCTGACATCCAAATATATAGCTAATAAGTTCATAGTCCTAAACTATATAGATTAATAGGGTACATTTCCTGAAGGCTATCTCCATGGTACTGTGTGCATTAATTTTTAAACTTGACTGTATTCTTGAAGCATGGATTTGTTTACTATACTGAACAAAAATATAAACGCAACACTTGTGGTTTTGCTCCCATTTTTCATGAGTTGAAATAAAAGATCTAAGACTTTTTCTATGCGCACAAAAGGCTTATTTCTCTCAAATTTTGTTCACAAATGTGTTTAAATCCGTGTTAGTGAGCACTTCTCCTTTGCCAAGATAATCCATCCACCTGACAGGTGTGGCATATCAAGATGCTGATTAAACAGCATGATTATTGCACAGGTGTGCCTTGGGCTGCTCACAATAAAAGGCCGCTCTAAAATGTGCCACAGATGCTCCACATATCTTCACAGACACATAAATACCACACTGTACCTGTACTGGTCCTACTGGTAGAGTACCAGTACTACTGGTCGATGTAATAAATCATGATGGAAAGCAAAGTGGTTGTGCCGGTCTGTAAACACAGTCGCCCTGCTAACGGCCCTCCTCACTATCTGTTAATTCTGTTAATTCACAGTTTCCCCTGTTCGGTTCATTTTATTACTTGTCACTTTGATTTGAATGAAATGTTTCTGTTCCTATCCTAAGCTGTCATATTTAATGGTTTTAGGGCAACTTACCACATTATTATTTAATTACAAGTATCCTGGTTTATACCCAGTGTTTTCCTTTTGATGGTAGTGAATAATTAGGATAAGAAGTCCCCGTATTTATTTCAGAGTTAGGGTTTTGCTTCATCAGTTTTAGGTAAATAAACCACATCAAGCTCATTAATTTCCATTCATTGTCAGCTGGGGATCTTGTTACAGTTTTTTGACCATGTTACTGATTTACATTTAACTTCAAATTTTCACCACAGCATCTCCTTTTATCCCCCTGATTCCTGAATTAAGGAGGATTTTTTTTCTATTTTGATTTTAGGTCTTTAAGCCACATTATCATTGTTTTTTCCTAAATTCAGACTTGGATGATTTTTTTAAAAATGTTTGCCTATTTTTTCTAGACATTCTTTCTGGGCTCTAGTGAAAAATTTTCAGAGTTTTTCATTTCAATATTAGCTCATTAAGCCACGTTAAGCCCCCTTTTTTAGCCATTTTTTCCACTATATTAATTCATTAAAAAAATCGAATTGATGTAAATTTTCTTTTTCTTTTCACCATTGCTAGTCCTTATGTTGCTGTATACCTGGGAAAAAATCTAACTTTTTCATCGTTAAATATTTTTTTGCCTCGTTAAGCCGTTTTCATATTAAGCCTTTTAGAATGTCCCGATTCGGATGGCCCGGTTACCATGGTGATCCACCCGGTTCAAACTGAGACTGAGACGCCTTCGTGAGAGAACAGCAGCTCAGACTAACGGCTCTCAGCTTGTTTCAGGTAGGAAACAATATGAACACATCAACGGGACACATAAGCTTGTTATGGATGTTATCTATAGTGATAAACTCAGTTAACGGTTAACCGACACTACTTGAAAAAATGAAATGATGCTCCATTAAAAGGTTTCTGCAACAGTTTGACCGAGCGGAGCCCAGACTGTTTTGTTTTGTTTTGATTTGCTTTGGGAAACGGAAAAATACACGACAATACACGATTCATGTGTATTTGACCCAGGTGGAAAGAACAAGAAAGTCATTTAAAACACTTTCATTGTGGTCCTTGAAGGCAGACAAAATACCAGCGACAACACAACAAACAAAAACCCATTTAAAAGATGAGAGGATACATGGCACTAGCTAAACTGTCTCAATACTGTTCCACAGTAACGTTCCCACTTCAACTCCAATGTAATCACAATGTAGTTCCAGCCAGAAACACAAAACAAAATTGACTTCTCGGCTCATTTCAACGTTTCATTTAAAGTCATACTGAGGAGGATTTAGCTGCTTGTGGCTTGTAAACAACTTTCACAGTTGACCGCTCCTCCCTGGTTGCCAGATCAGTAAAAACCAGTAAAAAAGTACAGCGAGGCAAAACGAACCGATGGGCGATAAGTTATGATTGAGTAGGATTATTTTTGGATGAGTTTATGGTATTTCCAGGGCGAAAATCCTGCTCAGTATGCCTTCAACAAGGAGATGGATGATCTTAGAAATCCTACAACAACCGTTTTACTGATCCATCGTCCTGTCTGGAACAACTTCACCTTCCTGTTCCTGAGAGCTGCCAAAACTCCAACAAATTAGAATGTAACCGGGCCAATCAGGGACTGCGTCGTAGTTGATGATGTAACCGGGCCAATCAGGGACCGCGTCGTAGTTGATGATGTAACCGGGCCAATCAGGGACCGCGTCGTAGTTGATGACGTGAAATACAGGCCGCCGCTGGCAAAACAGTAACGGCGTCTCCCGAAGCAACGAGCGGTAACGTTAACGTTAGTAGAGTAAACACAGCCATAAGTGCAGACTCAATAACAACAATTAAACAAGAACAAGAGTATGCACTAGCGGAGTTTCTCGGCGGAAAAAACGTTTTCGCCGTTCTTCCGACTGGATTTGAATTTGGATTCGCTGATTGGCTGAAGGAGTTTGTCTGTCAAGGCAAGTACTCCCGCCCACTGAAATCGATGTGGGCGGCTAGAAGTCCAGACTGATTCGTGGAGCGAAACTGAATGTGAGGTCACGTGATCTTTTTTTTTATAACACTATTTGTTATAACGGCTATTGCTAGTGAAAGCTGGTGGGATTCCTTGTTCAACTGGGGCAATGGTGCCTTTGTAAATGGGTTTAAGATCGGTGTGATGGTGATTTTCTGGTCAATACCGATGTGGTTGATGAGCATTTTCATGTACTGAAACGAAAGGTGAAATCCCTTCTGACACCAGACAGTGTTGATCCTACAGCTCCCCCTTTTACCTTCTGGCTGTCTGGTACTGACAGCCTCAAGACTACAGCGGGATCTGCAAGTCATCCACCCTCTAACCATTCTGTGGACCTGGTTGAAGCAGTCAATGGGCTGTTTGAACTTGACTAATCTAATAAAGTCTATTTACAAATTTCAGGCTCAACTAATCAGATAAGGTACTGCAGTCTTCCCATTCCCTCTGGGTGTGCTGGTCACAAGCTCCAGGTCACAACAGATCACCTGTACAGCTGAGAGTACTGTTAGTCCTTTACAGGAGAAAAGGGGGGGTAGTGAAGGTAGCCATTGATTACATTTAAAATCTCATTGATTAATATGAAGGTAGTTATTGATTAAATCCTAGTCTTAGCTTGTATAATTATTGATTCATTTTTAATTGATTACATTCTAGGTTCAAGTTTTTAGCTTTCCGAGTTCATGTTCAAAAAATTCAAAAAATCTTTCAGGTCGTATTGAATTATTAAATTGCCACTGAATGGAATCATTTCTTTATTTCTTTGATTCATTTCTTTATTTTCTTTACATGTAATGATGTCTGGTGTTGCAAGGAGATGATTATTGAGTGTAGGTTATTGAGTTAGGATTTTTCCCTCTCTCAATCATCCTGAAGGTTTTTGTCCTAAATGTATGGCTACTGTATTCACCCACTGTGTCTTTTACTCTTCCCTTGTCAGCGGTGATGTGTGGAACTTTATGTCCTGCGACCTCCGCTGTGTAGGCATAAGGCTTTTTTTAGATTAACACTATCAGTCCCTTGGCTGATGGACGGAACTCACAGAACATACTGGAGAGGTTAGTCAAATGGTATCCCCTTGTGTTATACAGTATGTTGTGGGTATATTAATGGTGATCTGGTGATTATTGTTTATGATTATGTTATTGATTGATTGTTGTTGATTATATTACCTATGCACATATATATTTATCACCTTGATCACTTTTGTGTAGATCCAATTGAATGTACATACTTGTGTTAAAGATGTTAATTAGGGGGCATTGTGTAATTGTATAAGGTACTTCATGTTAGCTGACCAAAGTTGACCTAGTTTGGGCATGTGCTTAATGTTCCTGCTACATTTGGCTCCAAGCATCAATTGTTACGTCAGTTATCAGACATATGGAGACATGCAGGAGCCAAGTCTTGTCATTTTATCCGTCATGTACCTAACTGACCACTAGATAGATCACAGGTCTCTCTCAGTACGAGGAGAGACTAACAGCACTGACTGTTCATGTTGTTCCTCTCCAATGATGCATCATTAAATGTCTACCAACTGATCAGATCGACTACTGTCTGTTCCTGTGCTCCAGTATCAATATCACCATACAACATGTATTATTCATATGAAGTCCACGCTTTGTTTTGTTCCACCAGTTGTCGACAACGTTTGACAGATTTATTATCTTGTGTGGCTCCTGCTTTTGGCATTGAGTCCTTTCCAGTCTATTTCTCCTCTACCCAGCCATGAGTAAAATGTAAAATACTGTAAAAACTATGTTACTAGGTAGTGAACAGGTGTTAAGAGCTTCCAGAGCCTCCCAGGTGATGACTCTTCACCCTGGCCTGGAGCCTGCGTGCCTCAACCCCTACTCCCTTCAGAATGCTCTGAATATTTCCATGGCAGGTCATGGACCTCTAGCCATTAGACACAGAGCAGTGGAAGTATCAAAACAACTGTGCTGTACTGAAAACACATAATGCAGGATAAGATGAATTTTACACACAATAAAATTGCAATGATATATTGACAGGAATCTGTGCATGAACACCTCAGTAAAAATATTTAACCGCAGTAAGCCCACAAATAGGCTATAGCCAACATGTGATATAGCCTACAGTATACTGTATGTATACAAATATTTATATAAAGATCTGTTATGTAGGACTAGATGTTAATATCCCTTAATTGCACACGTGAGACATGCTGCTTAGACTCTGTGGGATGGTCAAGTGAGTGATGGCACCTTCTGGGTTATCAAGTGGGCGCCTTTTCCTCGATGTTTCGCTGATAGACCCACAACACCTCCAGAGGGTTCAGCAGTGAATCCCAGCATCCCAGGCTCACCCCGTAGATGCCATCTACTCACTTGAGGGCCCAGGTGGAGTTCTTTCTCTTCATCCAGAGCCACTGACTGCTCTTTTCAGCAGCTCTGGAGAGGTCTTTGACTGTTTGCCGGTGGGCCTTCCCTCGCACTCCCATCTCCCGGAGTAGCCTTGATATTGATGTGGCTATAAACCCTCTGCAGCCTACTTCGACCGGTCAGACCTTTGCTTTCCAGCCACGTTGTTGCGCAACGGCCGCAAGCTCAGCGTACCTCAGCTTCTTGCGCTCGTAGACCTCTTCCACTGCATCCTCCCAGGGCACTGTAAGCTCGATGATGTAAACGAGATGGAGTGAGGCCGACCATAGCACAAGGTCTGGTCTGAGGTTGTTTGACACGATCTCAGCTGGGAAGCAGAGCCTCTGGCCTAAGTCTGCCACCATCTTCCAATCGCGTGCCCCGCCTAGCTGCCCGGTGTCTGGTCTTGATGTGACGAGTCTGGCTTGACCCTCACCTTCCCGGACAAATACTGTCACCAGCCAGCGGGATGAAGGGGGAGGAAGGGCGTTGACGCTCATCCGCCGACTTTCCAGCACTGCTGCAAGACACCGTAGCACCTGGTTGTGCCGCCAGGTGTATCGGCCTTGAGTGAGGCTGGTCTTGCAGCCCACCAGGATGTGTTTTAGTGTTGCTGGAGTCGGGCAGAGGGAGCATATGGGGTCTTCTCCGTACCACTGGCTGAGATTCTTGGGAGATGGCAAGACATCATAGGCAGCCTTGATGGTGAAGCTCGCTCTGAATGTCTCCATTTCCCACAGCTCTTTACAGGAGATCTTTCTCTTCTCCACTCCCTCCCATCTCATCCATTGCCCTTGCCTTGCCTTGCCTGAGCAACGGCCTTTGCGCACCTTGCTGCCTCCTCCTGCTGACGTATCTCTTGCACCACGAGCCTGTGTCTCTGAGACAGAGTAGCCTTGTTCCAGGCTGGTGTGCTGGCCCCAAGGCCAAGACCACTCCTCCCTTGCTACACTCGGCCCACGATGTCCCTGTGCTTGAGCGCCGCCTTTGCCTGCGCGGTTGCTTCTGATGGGGTTCATTTCCTC
The DNA here is from genome assembly GCF_048128805.1 of Centroberyx gerrardi. NCBI lineage: Eukaryota > Metazoa > Chordata > Actinopteri > Beryciformes > Berycidae > Centroberyx > Centroberyx gerrardi. The sequence goes on along the minus strand of NC_136005.1, from coordinate 1,213,678 downwards.
CCAGTAGCCAGAGTAGGGGCAGCTTGGGCTACAAATGGATCACTCGACTCTGTTAGCATCATCTCCAGTCTTACCTTGGCGTACTTGTACTCCTCTGAGAGACTGGAAATGGGTAGCTCTAGGACTCCTTTGCTGTAGAGCCCTATGCTGCTGAGGCACCTGGGAAGACCAAGCCACTTCCTTGCGTATGAGCTGATCAGTCTCTCCAGCTTTTCCACCTTCGAGATTGGAGCTTCATATAGGGTTAGCGGCCACATGAGGTATGGAAGGAGCCCGAATTGCATAACACCAGAGCTTCAGCTTGCCAGGGAGTGTGGTTCTGTCGATGCTCTCCAGGCCACTGACGGCATCCTTCCTGAGCTGATGTACTTGCTCTGTGTCTTTGAGGGATGCGCTGTACCACCGACCTAGGCTCTTCACAGGCTTCTAGGAGACTGTTAGAATCGTCTCATCGCCAATGTAAAAGCGTTGGTCTGACAGCTTCCCCTTGACGATGGAAATGCTTCTGGACTTGCTCGGCTTGATCTTCATCCAAGCCATCTCGATGTTCTCTTGAAGCTTTCTCAACAGCCGTACAGTGCAAGCCTTGATTGTGGTGAGTGTTGTGAGGTCATCCATATATGCTCTGACAGGCAGCAGCCTCAGGCCAGGTCTTATGCACTGTCCTCCAACCACCCATCGAGATGCTCTAATGATCACCTCCATGGCCATGGTGAAGGCTAGTGGGGAGATGGTACAGCCGGCCATGATTCCCACCTCCAGACGTTGCCACGCTGTGGTGTAGTCTGCTGTTGTTAAGCATAGCTGTATGTCCTGGAAGTAGGCCTTGACGAGGCTTGTGAGGGCCACTGGGACCCTGAAGAAGTCGAAAGCAGTCCAGAGGAGGTTGTGAGGGACTGAGCCAAAGGCGTTGGCGAGGTCCAGGAACACCACGTGAAGGTCTGTTCTCTCCTTCTTGGCAACCTGGATCTGATGCCAGATGGTGCTAGCGTGTTCCAGACAACCGGAGAAGCCTGAGATCCCTGCTTTCTGGATTGATGTGTCAATTAGATGGTTTCTTTGCAGGTATCTCGACAGCCTGTGAGCCACCACCCTAAAGAAGATTTTGCCCTCGACGTTTAGGAGGCTGATCTGGCGGAATTGGCCGATTTCTGATGAGTCCTTTTCCTTTGGGATCAGGATTCCTCCGGCTCTCCGCCAGGATGTTGGTATCTCAAGCTTGCGCCATACCACCTTCATGAGCCTCCAGAGGAATCGCAGGACATTTGGTGGATTTTTGTAGAGCCTGTATGGAACTCCATTGGGACCTGGAGCTAATGAGGCCCTTGCTCTATGCACAGTTTTCTCCACTTCACTGGGCTGATATCTGGTGTTGGTGTTCCGGTGGATGCATTGGTGGCATGTCAGGTGGGAGGGTGATCTCTTCGTGGCGTCGGTTGTCTGTGTAGGACTTTTCCAGATGTTTTTCCAGGTCTGCCTTTGACACTGAGAGACTTCCACTCTTCTCCTTTGTGAAGAGACCCTTCACAAATTTGAAGGGATCTTTGTAGAAGCTTGTTCTTGTCCGCTCCTTCTTTCTGCGCTTCTTTACCAGGTTCTCAGCTCTCCTCAGTGTCGCATGCCTGCTCTGGATGTCTGCTTGCAACAGGTTTATGCCTTCCTTCTCCTCCTCTGTGGCCTTCCTCCATTGCTTCTTCAGCTGCCTCCTCTCTCTGACTAGCCGATCTATTTCCTTCTGCCTCCTGGACTTAGTGGGGATCGTCGGTGTAGTTTTCTTCCTCTCTACCGCTCCAAACCGTTCCGCTCCATAGCTGTAGATTAATTCCCCCATTCTCTCCAACTTCTTCATGGTGGTGCATCTGAGCGTCTCTAAGATGTTGCAGAGGTCATCGTTGACCTCCTCCCACATTGCCTTTTCGCAGGATTTTGGCCACTTGATCAACGGCTTTCGCCCCTGGATCTTCTTTTCCGCTGCAGGTCATAATGGGCTGGGTTCAGGTTGCTCTCCTGTGCCTGGCAATGAAACAAGAGCTCTTGAGGCAGATATCTCAGTTTACTGGATATTTTAAAATGTGAGACTACAGAAAACGTTTCCTAGCTAAATCTAAATTTGTAGGCCTGCATGCATCATGCCCACGTAATGTCCGCAGGTTCCCACGTCTGCCCGCACCAGCCCGTTGCCATTAAAAGAACGGCCGTGCAGACCTCTACAGTGAGCTTCAGAGGAGGCTACAGGCTATTTGACTGAAAGACAAAAGCAGAGAGAGGGAGAGAAGACAGGTTAGCCCCTAAAATCATGACTTTCATTTTACACACAACATTTGAGTTGTTCATCTTATATTCCATTATATAATGTGATAGTACCCACTTGTGGCCACTAGATGCTGCTGTTCCTGCTATCTGGCATTTTCCTTCTCACTTTTTCCAAGTAGCACCATCTGGTGGTTAGAATATGGTATTACACTGTAGGTCAACAACTTTCAATGACTCAATCTGTACAAGGGGAAATAACCATCACTGTATTCACTGAGAATACATCAAACAGTATGAAGCAGTAACACTCCAAGGCCCAGCTTCATACTACCATCAAGACCTGATGTTATAAACTGTTAGAATGGGATTGATGTGGGGTTGGGTGGGATCTGTGGGTGGATTTTGACAATTTATTTGGATTCTTCATATCTGAATCATGAACAAGAATGACTTTGGTACAAATTGGATGTTGGTTACTACATTTACTGAATATAATGAATCCTAACCAAATTACATGCCCAATTTGGGTTCAGTAGATTAGCTTGTTTTCTCTTAAATGTAATTACATTTCTATAAAACAATATTACAGGAATACTTATTATTATTATTTTTGTTTCTAAGTATAGGAACCCTTTCAGAGCAATCTGAGATGGTGGGTGTTATGGCATCATGGCATGACCTGGTGTAGTCTTTGGTTGGAATGAAAACCTGCAGACTCTCAGCCCTCCATGGCACACGGTTGCCCATCCCTGACTTACAGTATTGGAGATGGACTGCAACACAAGCTGAACATCTCAAAGAAGGCTTCACGCACTGAGGAACATGATGCAATGTAGAGTAGGAGGAAAGGCTGGCCAGAGCAGTTGACTTCATCCATCTTCTGACAGCAATAAGCAATTTAAATGTAAGACAGAAGCAGAGGGAGGGAGGGAGAGGAGAGAGGTTAGACAACAAAAACATGACCTGCACTTTTCACGTATTTGATCAGAATTACTTTACTTACAGTATTGGAGATGGAGCGCAACACAAGCTGAACAGCTCAAAGAAGGCAGTAGTCGTGCACAGCAGCTTATAATCAGGTGCTGGTTGGTCGCAGGAATACAAGATAGTCCATATAAAGGACTACTTTGGCAATTTACTCACATCTTTATTTTTCTCGTCATATTTGCAAAAATAGGCTTAAGGAGCGTACAACGCGTTTCGCTTGTTGCTTCCTCAGGTTCACTTGGGCAAGTGGACTTTGTACCGAAGTTCACCCTCGGCAGTCCTCGCCTGGCAACATCCAGCATACTCATTGAAGTAGAATGCTGTCAGGTAAAGCCTTGAAATCAAAGTGTTTTTGTGAGGAATAGCGCACACTTTATTGAACATTATAGCATTTTAAGACATCTATTGCCACGGTACAAAAAGACAAGCAAAGAGCAACAGCATGCCAAAAACACAGCAGAGAGCAAAATACTGTGCCTAAATAAAAAACACAACACAAACAAAAGCCAATTAAAGAATTGTATTGATGATAAAATCCTAGTGAGTGGCTCTCAAATCCTAGCTCTCAACGGATGATGTTTTTTTTTTTTTTTGGAAGAGTTTGCAGAGGTTGGTCTTCATCTTGGACAGCCTGGAGCGCTTCTACTCCGTCGGCTGACTGGTGGTGGAATTGGTGGCCACCTGGTCTTCTGCTGGCTGCGAGCAAGCACAGGAATTGGTGGCCTGATCCTCAGCCTGGTCCTGAGCAGGAGTCTTTGAAAAGAGCTTGCGGATGAACTTGAACCTCTTCTTTTTGCTCTTCTCAGCCTGCTTGATGTCTTCCATGGGATGGTCTGTGGCTGACTGGGACTGGGCCACAGAGGTCTGTCTGTATGTGTCCACCAGGGCCTGGGAGCAGGTCTCCACCAGGACCATGGGAAACCACTTGTCCTTGGTGGTAGCTGCAGCCTTCACAAGCTTCTCTGTCCCGAACTTGAAAACAAGACTCTCGTATGTACGATTGCAGAGTGTCTTGAGATCAAACTCTGGTTGACAATCATCAGTGTGGCTGATGCCAGTGTCGCTACAGAACTGAGAGAGGATCCTCTCAGCAAGATCAGCGGCCACTTTGTTCAACTCTGCTGTATCATCTGGGGACTCACTGATTTTTGTGAAGAGTCGACCCAATAGTAGAGAGACAAAACTACCATAGTCGTCAGTCGCCTGGTTCTTAGCAGGAGCCTTTGAGAAGAACTTGCGGAGGAAATTGAACCTCTTCTTGGTCTTCTTGCTCTTCTCAGCCTGCTTGACGTCTTCCATGGGATGGTCTGTGGCTGACTGGGACTGGGCAACAGAGGTCTGTCTGTATGTGTCCACCAGGGCCTGGGAGCAGGTCTCCACCAGGACCATGGGAAACCACTTGTCCTTGGTGGTAGCTGCAGCCTTCACAAGCTTCTCTGTCCCAAACTTGAAAACGAGACTCTCGTATGTACGATTGCAGAGTGTCTTGAGATCAAACTCTGGTTGACAATCATCAGTGTGGCTGATGCCAGTGTCGCTACAGAACTGAGAGAGGATTCTCTCAGCAAGATCAGCGGCCACTTTGTTCAACTCTGCTGTATCACCTGGGGACTCACTGATTTTTGTGAAGAGTCGACCCAATAGTAGAGAGACAAAACTACCATAGTCGTCAGTCGCCTGGTTCTTAGCAGGAGCCTTTGAGAAGAACTTGCAGAGGAACTTGAACCTCTTCTTGGTCTTCTTGCTCTTCTCAGCCTGCTTGACGTCTTCCATGGAATGGTCTGTGGCTGACTGGGACTGGGCCACAGAGGTCTGTCTGTATGTGTCCACCAGGGCCTGGGAGCAGGTCTCCACCAGGACCATGGGAAACCACTTGTCCTTGGTGGTAGCTGCAGCCTTCACAAGCTTCTCTGTCCCGAACTTGAAAACGAGACTCTCGTATGTACGATTGCAGAGTGTCTTGAGATCAAACTCTGGTTGACAATCATCAGTGTGGCTGATGCCAGTGTCGCTACAGAACTGAGAGAGGATCCTCTCAGCAAGATCAGCGGCCACTTTGTTCAACTCTGCTGTATCACCTGGGGACTCACTGATTTTTGTGAAGAGTCGACCCAATAGCAGAGAGACAAAACTACCATAGTCGTCAGTCGCCTGGTTCTTAGCAGGAGCCTTTGAGAAGAACTTGCGGAGGAACTTGAACCTCTTCTTGGTCTTCTTGCTCTTCTCAGCCTGCTTGACGTCTTCCATGGGATGGTCTGTGGCTGACTGGGACTGGGCAACAGAGGTCTGGCTGTATGTGTCCACCAGGGCCTGGGAGCAGGTCTCCACCAGGACCATGGGAAACCACTTGTCCTTGGTGGTAGCTGCAGCCTTCACAAGCTTCTCTGTCCCGAACTTGAAAACGAGACTCTCGTATGTACGATTGCAGAGTGTCTTGAGATCAAACTCTGGTTGACAATCATCAGTGTGGCTGATGCTAGTGTCGCTACCGAACTGAGAGAGGATTCTCTCAGCAAGATCAGCGGCCACTTTGTTCAACTCTGCTGTATCACCTGGGGACTCGCTGATTTTTGTGAAGAGTCGACCCAATAGCAGAGAGACAAAACTACAATAGTCGTCAGTCGCCTGGTTCTTAGCAGGAGCCTCTAAGAAGACGTTGCAGGCTTCCTGATAACAGGAAGAACTCACTTCCTCTTTGATATGTTCAGTCTTAGTTGGAAGAGGCGAGCTCTCTTGCCTCGGGGTCATGGATCTCTCTGGTTTTATATAACTGTCTCTCTCCATCCAGCACACTGCTATGCTCACTGTTTCATCCTCATAATGTGAGGACTGTGCGGAGGTGTCATCTCGGCCAGCAATCAGGCAATGATCTGCGCTCTGGGCCGGGCTGAGATGGACAACATCAGACAGCTCAGTGTAAACAGATGTCCCAGATAGAGACACAGGGAGAAGATTGTCTGTTTCCACTGAGGTTGATGAGCTGGTGGATTTAGAGGTGGGTGAATGAGGTGTTTGGTCCTGAGTGTTCTCCACTACTATGCTCACTGTTTCATCCTCAAAAGCGGAGGTGTCATCTCGGCCAGCAATCAGGCAATGATCTGCGCTCTGGGTTGGGCTGAGATGGACAACATCAGACAGCTCAGGTGTCCCAGATAGAGACACAGGGAGAAGATTGTCTGTTCCCACTGAGGTTGATGAGCTGGTGGATTTAGAGGTAGGTGAATTAGGTGTTTGGTCCTGAGTGTTCTCCACTACTATGCTCACTGTTTCATCCACTACTATGCTCACTGTTTCATCCTCAAAAGCGGAGGTGTCATCTCGGCCAGCAATCAGGCAATGATCTGCGCTCTGGGTTGGGCTGAGATGGACAACATCAGACAGCTCAGGTGTCCCAGATAGAGACACAGGGAGAAGATTGTCTGATCCCACTGAGGTTGATGAGCTGGTGGATTTAGAGGTGGGTGAATGAGGTGTTTGGTCCTGGTCCTCCTCCACTACTATGCTCACTGTTTCATCCACTACTATGCTCACTGCTTCATCCACTACTATGCTCACTGTTTCATCCTCAAAAGCGGAGGTGTCATCTCGGCCAGCAATCAGGCAATGATCTGTGCTCTGGGTCGGGCTGAGATGGACAACATCAGACAGCTCAGGTGTCCCAGATAGAGACACAGGGAGAAGATTGTCTGATCTCACTGAGGTTGATGAGCTGGTGGATTTAGAGGTAGGTGAATGAGGTGTTTGGTCCTGAGTGTTCTCCACTACAATGCTCACTGTTTCATCCTCATAATCTGAGGCGGAGGTGTCATCTCGGCCAGCAGTCAGGCAATGGTCTGCGCTCTGGGCCGGGCTGAGATGGACAACATCAGACAGCTCAGTGTAAACAGGTGTCCCAGATAGAGACACAGGGAGAAGATTGTCTGTTTCCACTGAGGTTGATGAGCTGGTGGATTTAGAGGTGGGTGGATGAGGTGTTTGGTCCTGAGTGTTCTCCACTACTATGCTCACTGTTTCATCCTCATAATATGAGGACTGAGCGGAGGTGTCATCTCGGCCAGTAATCAGGCAATGATCTGCGCTCTGGGCCGGGCTGAGATGGACAACATCAGGCAGCTCAGGTGTCCCAGATAGAGACACAGGAAGAAGATTGTCTGTTCCCACTGAGGTTGATGAGCTGGTGGATTTAGAGGTAGGTGAATGAGATGTTTGATCCTGAGTGTTCTCCACTACTATGCTCACTGTTTCATCCTCAAAAGCGGAGGTGTCATCTCGGCCAGCAATCAGGCAATGATCTGCGCTCTGGGTCGGGCTGAGATGGACAACATCAGACAGCTCAGTGTAAACAGGTGTCCCAGATAGAGACACAGGGAGAAGATTGTCTGTTTCCACTGAGGTTGATGAGCTGGTGGATTTAGAGGTAGGTGAATGAGATGTTTGATCCTGAGTGTTCTCCACTACTATGCTCACTGTTTCATCCACTACTATGCTCACTGTTTCATCCACTAATATGCTCACTGTTTCATCCACTACTATGCTCACTGTTTCATCCTCATAATGTGAGGACTGAGTGGAGGTGTCATCTTGGCCAGCAATCAGGCAATGATCTGCGCTCTGGGTCGGGCTGAGATGGACAACATCAGACAGCTCAGTGTAAACAGGTGTCCCAGATAGAGACACAGGGAGAAGATTGTCTGTTTCCACTGAGGTTGATGAGCTGGTGGATTTAGAGGTAGGTGAATGAGATGTTTGATCCTGAGTGTTCTCCACTACTATGCTCACTGTTTCATCCACTACTATGCTCACTGTTTCATCCACTAATATGCTCACTGTTTCATCCACTACTATGCTCACTGTTTCATCCTCATAATGTGAGGACTGAGTGGAGGTGTCATCTTGGCCAGCAATCAGGCAATGATCTGTGCTCTGGGCCGGGCTGAGATGGACAACATCAGACAGCTCAGGTGTCCCAGATAGAGACACAGGGAGAAGATTGTCTGTTCCCACTGAGGTTGATGAGCTGGTGGATTTAGAGGTGGATGAATGAGGTGTTTGGTCCTGGTCCTCCTCCACTACTATGCTCACTGTTTCATCCACTACTATGCTCACTGTTTCATCCACTACTATGCTCACTGTTTCATCCTCAAAAGCGGAGGTGTCATCTCGGCCAGCAATCAAGCAATGGTCTGCGCTCTGGGCCGGGCTGAGATGGACAACATCAGACAGCTCAGTGTAAACAGGTGTCCCAGATAGAGACACAGGGAGAAGATTGTCTGTTTCCACTGAGGTTGATGAGCTGGTGGATTTAGAGGTGGGTAAATGAGGTGTTTGGTCCTGAGTGTTTTCCACTACTATGCTCACTGTTTCATTCTCATAATGTGAGGACTGAGCGGAGGTGTCATCTCGGCCAGCAATCAGGCAATGATCTGCGCTCTGGGTCGGGCTGAGATGGACAACATCAGACAGCTCAGGTGTCCCAGATAGAGACACAGGGAGAAGATTGTCTGTTTCCACTGAGGTTGATGAGCTGGTGGATTTAGAGGTGGGTAAATGAGGTGTTTGGTCCTGAGTGTTCTCCACTACTATGCTCACTGTTTCATCCACTACTATGCTCACTGTTTCATCCTCAAAAGCGGAGGTGTCATCTCGGCCAGCAATCAGGCAATAGTCTGCGCTCTGGGCCGGGCTGAGATGGACAACATCAGACAGCTCAGGTGTCCCAGATAGAGACACAGGGAGAAGATTGTCTGTTCCCACTGAGGTTGATGAGCTGGTGGATTTAGAGGTAGGTGAATTAGGTGTTTGGTCCTGAGTGTTCTCCACTACTATGCTCACTGTTTCATCCACTACTATGCTCACTGTTTCATCCTCAAAAGCGGAGGTGTCATCTCGGCCAGCAATCAGGCAATAGTCTGCGCTCTGGGCCGGGCTGAGATGGACAACATCAGACAGCTCAGGTGTCCCAGATAGAGACACAGGGAGAAGATTGTCTGTTCCCACTGAGGTTGATGAGCTGGTGGATTTAGAGGTGGGTAAATGAGGTGTTTGGTCCTGAGTGTTCTCCACTACTATGCTCACTGTTTCATCCACTACTATGCTCACTGTTTCATCCACTACTATGCTCACTGTTTCATCCTCAAAAGCGGAGGTGTCATCTCGGCCAGCAATCAGGCAATGGTCTGCGCTCTGGGCCGGGCTGAGATGGACAACATCAGACAGCTCAGTGTAAACAGGTGTCCCAGATAGAGACACAGGGAGAAGATTGTCTGTTTCCACTGAGGTTGATGAGCTGGTGGATTTAGAGGTGGGTAAATGAGGTGTTTGGTCCTGAGTGTTCTCCACTACTATGCTCACTGTTTCATCCTCATAATGTGAGGACTGAGCGGAGGTGTCATCTCGGCCAGCAATCAGGCAATGATCTGCGCTCTGGGCCGGGCTGAGATGGACAACATCAGGCAGCTCAGGTGTCCCAGATAGAGACACAGGGAGAAGATTGTCTGTTCCCACTGAGGTTGATGAGCTGGTGGATTTAGAGGTAGGTGAATGAGGTGTTTGGTCCTGGTCCTCCTCCACTACTATGCTCACTGTTTCATCCTCATAATCTGAGGACCGAGCGGAGGTGTCATCTCGGCCAGCAATCAGGCATGTTGTTTGGTCCTGTGTGTTCTCCAGAGCCACGAGAGGCGTCGAGGACTCACTCTGGCATTTTTGGACAGTCAAATCTCCAAATGTACTGCCTTGTTGCAGAAGTGTCTCGCTTGGATACCTCTGATGCAGGTCCTTCCTCACATTGTCGCTAGCACCAAATTCAGCCAACTCACAACACATTTTAAAAAATGCTTTTAATCGTTGCTCCACCTTTTGCCAGATTTTAGTATAAGCAGAGGATAAAACTGAGGTGTCTTTAGCGATTTCAAGCTCAGCATAACACTGATGTATAAACTGCGTTAAATCCTCAAGGTCCTCAGCAACCTTTTTAATTATGTATGAAACTACTGATTCCACTGTCTTAGAGACATCTGACAAGGTGCGTTGGACTGGGGTGGTGGAGGAAGCATAAAAGGTCACTTTTGTGGCCTCCTCTGATTCGCTGTCGCTATCTTCAGAGGTGCTTTTAGCGCTCTCAGCCTGTTTTTCAACATCACTCTGATGGAGAGACTGCATTACATCCTCAGCCTCCTCAGCAACACTGTAAGCTGTCTCTGAGACTTCCGAATCGGCTATCTCAGAGACAACTGACTGAGTGTCTTGGACTGAGGCGGTGGCGGAGGTCACTTTTGCAGTGTCCTCTGATTGGGTAGAGGGTTCCTCCTTCTCCATCTCTGGAGAAAGAGGAACTGGAGGAATTGGAATAGTAGTTTTTCTAATTGAGTCTACAATGAAGTAGAGAAACGCAGTGCAATAGTCAACGGCAATGTAAGACTAGTCTTGTAGGCTACTGCTAGGATATTCTGCCAGGAGCCTTGGTAGGTGAGAATTCTTGATTATATACGGCTGTGGCAGTGACGTCATAATCGGCCCCGCAGCGTCATTCGTGTTGGAACAGTGTCAACACGGCAGCCAATAGCACTGCAGCTAATAACACAAATGCAAGTATATCTTATAACTAATAAACAACATATTAGACATACCAACCTGTACACATTTTGACAACAAAATACACCGGAATGAATCGTCAGTCTAAAAAAATGTTGTTGTTTTACATAACCGATAAAGAAAAAATTGTAGCGGAGGCTGGAATGATTGACAATTACAGTGTGAGTTTCCCAGCCAATCAGCGATCTTGACTCGGACATATCCCTCCCCCTCCTGCTGGCTGGTTTTCTTCCAGTACACAGCGGCCAGGTGAAGGTAGGACGAGGTAACTAAGTTAACTTTAGATTTAAAACAAAACAAGTTCAGAGGCTGCTGTAGTGGTTAGAGTATCTAATGTGGTAACTCCCGACAACACTGATGACTGCGCTTGTTTTCTAAAGCTACCTGTTAGGCTAGTTTCATTAGTTAGCTAACCTTCAGACAGGCTGTACACAGTAACGTTAGCTCTGTAGTAAATCCAGTTTGGAGTGAACGGTAAGCTAGACTCACAGCAAGGCTGACAAACAGTTCCCTCTGTCTGCTTAATCCCTGCCCACTCTGTCATTAGTTTGTTAGAACAAATTAATTAACACACATTGACAAATTAATAAAATGTGAAAGCAATAAAATGTGTGCTGGATTTAGCACCTGTAGCAACTCAAACCGATTTAATTCACTTCACCATAATGATCATTATGGTGAAGTGCCATCATTTCATGTGGCAAGTGGGCCAGATGAAAGTGGGGGGTGGGGGCCAGACTTATTATGGGCCAGAATAATTTTGCTATCTGGGGAGTTGAACTGACTTGATTGCATTCATTTGTTGAGGTTAATTAGCCGGATGTTTTGTTGAATAGAAACATATCTACCGGTAGTTGAATGAGGCATTTGATAAGGATTTCTTGATGAAGTGTAGCCTAACTTCAGGTAAGAAACTCAGAGGATGAGTTATCGGTGCATTACGTACTGACAGCTGCCATGCATGGAGTTATTGTTAGTAAAGAACAACTGACAGCTGCCATGCATGGAGTTATTATTAGTAAAGAACTGACAGCTGCCATGCATGGAGTTGTTATTAGTAAAGAACAACTGACAGCTGCCATGCATGGAGTTATTATTAGTAAAGAACAACTGACAGCTGCCATGCATGGAGTTATTATTAGTAAAGAACAACTTACAGATGATATATAGGCTGTCAAACCCTGACAGTCTGCAAAAAACAAACAGCTGCTTCATTCATTTATTTGCACTCTGAAACAGAAAAGAAGAACAACACAGCAAATGGGAGCCAGTTGTGCAGGTGAGATTAAAAATGGCTTATGGTGTTTCCCACCTAAGAAGTTAGTAACAAAACAAAGAAATGTCACTGGTCAGTTCCTCCAGTCTGCTGTAGCTCATTAACACAGAAGCTGCAGGACGGCGGCCCTCCAGGAGGCTGTAGAGCATCAGTTATTATGTGCACACGTTTTCTATCTATTCACACACTTTTCATTCATGTTTTCCTACAGGACGGCCAATCCCGGGCTTCATAGACATGAGAGAGGATCATATCAGACTCTAATCATTCAGACAGAGGAGAGACCCGTCCTGCAGAACCAGACCGGAGGGTTACAGCGCCACCTAGCTGAGAAGAGCCACGTCTGCCGAGTCCAACTGACAAACTGCAGCCGGACTGTCGGCTGTGTGTCGGAAAGGAGGAAAAGTCCAAATGGTTTAACATGTTGTTCAAACTAAGTAAAACTCAGGTAGGTGCTTTTTCATTCATTCTAGTTCACAAGCTACGGATCGTTCTCTGGTTTCGCCTCATTCACAGCCTCTTCTTGTTTTGAGCCACAGTTTCATATTTGGTGCAAACATAAAAACAGTTTAATGTGCAAACAGTTTTAAAGTCGACTTCAGTTTGGGAACGACTTGTGAAGCTGCGAGGCCTTATTGTTAGTGAGAAGCAGCTGAGCGGGACACTGAGAGCTGCAGCGCCACACGGTGGTCAACATGCAGACCGGATGTTGTGGACTCCACAGCGGAGCGCTCGGTTTGGGTCGACGCTTCAGCTGTCGGACCGGGATCGGCCTGAATGTGCTGATGGGAGTTTGTTCATTTTGATGAGACCGTCTGTTAGGATTTATTCTACTTTAATCCATACTGGAATAAAGCTGCTGTGAACTGTGCAGAGTTTTGTGCCGGGCTCTGTTCAGATGAATCTGGTCAGGCTGGTTTTGGATTATAGTCTCACAACATCTTCACTGATAAAATGTTTTCATCACTGAAAACTTTATAGAAAACTGGTTAAAAAACAACAACAACAACCCAGAGTGAAACAACATCGGCTTTAGTCGAGCCAAGTGTATTCTAGTAGAATAAACCCAACACGTGCCCCACTGTTATACAGCAGAAACTGTTGAGTGTGATTTCTCTAATCAGTGAAATCATTGAATCAGTGAATTATATTATGAGGATATGATTAGCAACTCTAGTCCAATCTTTATACTGTGTAGATCTATTATTTGTGGTTAATACTTGGTTACATGCATGTTTTCCTGAGCTCCGTACCACTTGGACCAAACAGCATGAAGGAGAGAGGATGGAGAGAGCCTCACACCAAGCTGCATTCAAACATCTGGAGATTTAATGTTTCCTTCATTATCGGCAAAGGCACTAACTGGTAAAACATAACTTCAGACCTTTTCTGGATCAATGGGATCCACTCTTCAATTCGGCATGCATCAACTTCATATCTTCATAAAGTTTAAGGTTATTTAACTGGTTTTCCTCTTAACCCCACAACCGGTGAGCAGTAGAAATTTAATTGAAATTAAGTTCGATAAGCAGGGCAGCAGTGAACTGGCAGATTTTGGAAAGGACTTTGGTGTGACGTTGCCTGTGGATGGAAGCCATGCAGCTCCGGTGGCTTTAGATCAGATTTTGACCCTGAGTTGAGGATTTCTGTTTCTTTGAATGTTTCATTTGCATAAGGCCCAAAGCATCATGTTGTGAGTTGATGTTAAATGTTTTCCACCACTAGGTGGCAGACTGACCTGCTGCAGGTCTGTGGCTCACATTCACATGGAGTGAGGGTGGTATGTCTTTGAATTGAGTAGCTGTAAATCATTTTTTAATTCGACCAATCAGAGTTCCTGCAACTACGTGTCAGTCAAATATTAATTTGGCCAATCATCAGCCAGCATCAGTTGTCAGTTATTTTGTAGTTCAGCCAGTCATTTTTCATCATTTCCCTGTTTCTTGGTGAAAGCAAATTTAACAATAATGCGTTTCCAGTTTGAGGACTGTGTGTTAGTAATCATTTTCTAATCCGGAGAATCTTCTAACAGAATTAAAAGCAGCAAAGAAAGAATTTGTATGGCAACTTGGAGGATGACACATCATATTACAGTTTTCCAGTCACTCCAACACAGAAACCAGTTTAAACCAAACATCCCAAACCTTTACATTAGCTACCAACACACACAAAACCATAAGTGCTACTCATCTGTTTTCACACAAACTGCAGAAACCCCACACACAAGTCTGTCCATAAAGCCGTTAACTTTATGTTTTCATATATAAAGCACTGTGTTCGATATAGAAAAGTCCAGTCACAACTCGACGGCTGGTTATTGGTCAAATTAATATTCGATTGACAGGTGATGGCAAACTGGCTGAATAATAAAAAATGATTGACAGTTGCTCAAGTCTCCGGTCTGCAGCGAGACAAACTTGGAGTCACATTAACCCTTATTATGTGTTATTCCGGGTAACGTCCAGTGGGTGGCGCTGTGGTTTACTGCCCAGCTAGCTGTGCTGCTGTTGCTGAACCTGAAGAGCAGCAGCTGCAGTTCCTCTACCGTCCGCTGGAGTCCGGCTCCAAAAAGACTCCAAACCTCCAACTGCAAGAAGTCAACGGACCACAACCCAACTTATGATAAAAATATAAAGTCAATACATTTCTTCCACAAGAGGTTTTGGTATCAGCAGCTTATTTCACTTCTTCTAATGTGTGTCCTTAATGAATATTAAAAAGTGATTGACAGGTCGCCGATTTTGGGTTTTACAGTCTCTAGTTCCACTTCACTGAAGGGATTTAGCTTTGATCTGCTCACTCTACAAGCTGTGGACCAACCAGAGACCAGAGAGAGAAGTTGAATTAATAATCTCTGATCTGGAGCAGGCGGACATGGAGAGATATGGGAGAGATGCTTATCAATAATTTCAGTTTCATCCGACTTCCTTTCCCTGTTTTTGTCATAATTTTGAACTTTGGTGCCAGAGAAGCTGAGTCGGTCAACTTTAAACGTTGATTTTTTTTCTACATTGTCATTCCTTTTTACCTTCATGTATGCAGAGGAAGTGTTCTGAGCTGCCGGGAGCTGCCCAGTAGATCCACTGAGCTGCTGGGAGCTGCCCAGTAGAACCACTGAGCTGCCGGGAGCTGCCCAGTAGAACCACTGAGCTGCCGGGAGCTGCCCAGTAGAACCAGTGAGCTGCCGGGAGCTGCCCAGTAGATCCACTGAGCTGCCGGGAGCTGCCCAGTAGAACCAGTGAGCTGCCGGGAGCTGCCCAGTAGAACCACTGAGCTGCCGGGAGCTGCCCAGTAGATCCACTGAGCTGCCGGGAGCTGCCCAGTAGAACCACTGAGCTGCCGGGAGCTGCCCAGTAGAACCACTGAGCTGCCGGGAGCTGCCCAGTAGAACCACTGAGCTGCCGGGAGCTGCCCAGTAGAACCAGTGAGCTGCCGGGAGCTGCCCAGTAGATCCACTGAGCTGCCGGGAGCTGCCCAGTAGAACCAGTGAGCTGCCGGGAGCTGCCCAGTAGAACCACTGAGCTGCCGGGAGCTGCCCAGTAGATCCACTGAGCTGCCGGGAGCTGCCCAGTAGAACCACTGAGCTGCCGGGAGCTGCCCAGTAGAACCAGTGAGCTGCCGGGAGCTGCCCAGTAGATCCACTGAGCTGCCCAGTAGAACCAGTGAGCTGCCGGGAGCTGCCCAGTAGATCCACTGAGCTGCCCAGTAGATCCACTGAGCTGCCGGGAGCTGCCCAGTAGATCCACTGAGCTGCTGGGAGCTGCCCAGTAGATCCACTGAGCTGCCCAGTAGATCCACTGAGCTGCCGGGAGCTGCCCAGTAGATCCACTGAGCTGCTGGGAGCTGCCCAGTAGAACCAGTGAGCAGCTCCTCTGCTGCTGCTGCCAACGTATTCATTTAATAATCATATGAAATGGAGAAAAGAAAGCACATTTGGGGGTAGGCGGTCCACTGAAAACATCGGTTTAGAAAACAGCGTGTTATTCTTAAGCCTCGCACGATGCCTTCCCTCTGAATGCTGAAGCTTTCTGTTCACGTCCTTGAAGAGTGAAGCGGCGCTCTGCAGTAAAGCTCACAGCGGTTAAAGCCACAAGACCCTCAGTAAATCTCTAAGTCCCTGTTGTTCCCGCCTCAGCCATTAAGTCTTCATCGGAGATTAGCGGCGGCTCACCTGCGGCTGCGTGTCGTCGGAGGGATCGGCTCCCGCGCTGCACGCTCCCTTCATTGGATTAATGACAGGATGGAGATCAGGACGACGTCTCGGTGCTACAACCTGAAAGTGTTCACATATTTTACTTGTTGGAACACACACACACACACACACACCCAAACTCATTTTAAAACTGGCTCAGCTGGTAGAGTGTGCCATGAGAAAACCCCAAAACCTGTGATTCTGTTATCTGTTGCTTTGCTTTTTTTCTCTCCATTCACTGCCATTGAATGGAGGAACAGGTCTGAAAATCACACTTTAAGCAAATAAACAAATGTAAACAAAACAGATTCTGACAATATATAAAAACAGTACTATCACTCATATGTGGTTAAGTGAATGGCTTTCTTTATGTCTATTAAACCTTTCAGTTTGAAAAGTGCAGCACTGGTGTTACACTTGTTCAAACTGAAACTTAAACTATACAGTGACTGTTTTTTTTGTTGCCTATTGTAAATATGTGAAAAAAAAAGTGAGAGACTTGTTTTTTTATATATTGGCAGAATCTGCTTTGTCAAAGTCCTGTCTCCCACCTTTTTTCACCTATTTACAATTATTGGTAAACACATTATTTCCTTCGTTCCATCGTTTCACAAGTTTCCTCTGATTTCGGTGTTCCACTTGTTCAGACTGAAAGGTTTAATAAACATAAAGAAAGAGATTCACTTCAAAACAATTCAGCAGCTTGACTAGTTTTTTTTTAATATATTGTCAGAATCTGCTTTGTCGGCGTTCCTTTATGTGCTAGAAGTGATTTTCAGACTGTTCCTCCAAACAGGCAGTGAATGGAGAGAGAAAAAAAACACAATTCTCCAGTCTGCTCTACCGGAGCAACAGATCACAGAATCACTGATGTTGGGGTTTTATCATGGAGGAAGAGACACGACCCAAGACTCTACCAGAGTTCAAAAGCACTTTAAGTAGAACAATAAGAATGAAAACAAGAATAACAGCTTGCATGCAGGGTGTGCAGAATGACAGCAGGAGAGCAGGAGGGAAGCAAATCAATGGAAGAATATGCATGTTAGGAAATGTATAAAAAGGCATATATTTCATATATGCCTTTTTAAAGTAACATCAAGATACATGGAATATACACTACCAGTCAAAAGTTTTTAAACACCACATTTTTCTAAATTTTTTACTATTTTCCACATTAGAATAATAGAAAAGGCATCAAAACTGAAATAACACAAATGGAATTATAATTATTAAAAGTGTTAAATCAAAACTATCTTATATTTTAGATTCTTTGCCTTGATGGAAAGGCAAAGGCTTTGGAAAGAAATTCATACATAGGATCAACTTCACTATTTATATTCTAAGAAACTCATTTCAAGCATTTAAGCAGAAGACTTTAGATCAAAATGCTTTAAGAGAATGAAACAGAACATTCAGTCAGGTGGGTCCAGACTTTAGACTGGTAGTGTGTATTATAAGAAAAGTATGAGATTATGTTTTAAAGAGCACATATCAGGGAAAAGGATGAGTGGCTGTAATATAAGACAGCATGTTTCTGTCCTCTGTCCAGGAGCAGCTGAGTCATGTGATGTACGACCAGGAGCAGCTGAGTCATGTGATGTACGACCAGGAGCAGCTGAGTCATGTGATGTACGACCAGGAGCAGCTGAGTCATGTGATGTACGACCAGGAGCAGCTGAGTCATGTGATGTACGACCAGGAGCAGCAGGGCGTCTTGCTGCTCCGAGAGACATCCCGTAACCAGAAAGTCACACGTTCAATCTCCACTACAGCTACTGTCTGTCTGTCCGGCGCCGCCGCTGGTCCTCCACGAGCCGCTGGTCCTCCACGAGCCGCCGGTCCTCCACGAACCCGACCGGCTCGCTCACCCTGCTGCTCTGCATGAGACTGGCAGTCAGTATTACTGGATGGACCAGGGGAAGAAGTCTTTCACAGGAATATATATTAACACGGTGTTTAATTTCAGATACAAATACACACGAATCGCACAAGTTCAAAAACACATGCATACTTCATATAAAAATAAAGACAGAAGTATATACATGACACAGTTGAATGAGAAATCTGCTTTGGTACTTCATGAAAATGAGACTGAGACTGTGTTGGCAGACAGAAAGAGGTTTGTGGATTAGAAAGACCAGTCAGAGATGAACTTAAGGCAAGTCCACGTTTTCATGTCTAACACGACTAACAGTGCCGGGTTGTGGATATTGGCCAGTCAGCAGGTTTCCTTTGTGTTTCAATGGAGAGTTTTAGTGTCCCATGATGGTCTGAATGTTTCCACCCTGATAAGAATACGATTATGGGGGAGAGACTGAATACTTGGAATTTATCGGCATAAAAATTGAAAATTGAAAGAATGAACATCGGCCATTATTAGCTTCAGTACAAAACATAACGGTCGAACCCGACTACACACCGCTAACCAGCCATTAAACAAAGCTCCCAAAAAGAAAGCTGACAGCAGAGTCGTCCGACCCCGGCCTCCCGCCCCGGCTCAGACACCGCCTCGTGTCTTTGAGCGTTCGCTTTAGTCTGCCAGTACAAGATTGGAGGTTTAGTTGGTTTTATGGTTCCAGGCAAGATCAGTCGATCATAGAAAAGTTAGGCATGAGATGAGTTGAAACTAACTAGCTGCACCTGATACTGGTATGATGCCCATAATCCCAACAGCACTTTGTTTGCTTGCAGATGAGCAACGTTCGAGTTAAAACACCACAGAAGAAGATAATGCACATAGACTACGACTTCAAATGAAGCCAATCAGAACGCATGCCAGCATGCTGTCAAATATAAATGAGATGGACGGAGGCGAGTCTGCTTGATGAAGAGCACTTTGAGACATTCAGCCATCAGTTTCAACAGGATTCCACTTTAACCAATGAGAGCAACGGCAGCGGTGAGCACCAGCCAATCAGCTCCATGGAACAACACAGGTGTTGTAGCAGTAACACCTGAGAGGGCGTAACTCACTGTGAGTATGGCTCGGCACAAGCAGCAGCACCAAAGTCTCCATAACCCAGAGAAGAATTCCCTTTAGTATATTATGGCTTTTATACAACAGTTGCCAACACATGAATTCTGTCTGGTTTGCCTCGATGTTTTTTATAAGAATAAAGAAACAGGAGAAACAGGAAAGTTCACTCAGCAGATCGCTGCTGACTGCAGCAGCTGGCATAGCATCCACTTCCATTTCTGATAAATCAGATGGGATTTATCAGCATGGTTGGAATCAGTCTGAAAAAATAAAAGATACACGCACAGCACTGCACTCTGGGAACTATTCTCCCAGAAGTCCAAAGTCCACAGAAAACAGTAAATTCCTTCACGCAGGATTAGTCCTGCCTTCATTTAGTTTTAGTCGCTGCTTCAACTTGTCTTCAGAAAGGTCTGAAACCTCGACTGTAAACAGCCTGATGCTGGTTATCCTGTGTGAGGGAGTTCTCTGTTCTCTGACAGCCAGCTGACAGTAAGCCAACTCATCACATCGGCTCTTTTGAACGTGCCTCCAAACTGCTCGGCTGGCGCTCTGCGGCGCTGAACGTGTCTCAGCTTTAACTGCAGCGTGACTCTGCATCTCTGTCCAGCAGCTCTGGGATCAGATGATGAACCTGCGGCCGCTCTGTTCTCCTGCAGAACGTCAGGAACCTTCATCCTCCTTTCAGAACCGACTCCTCTTCCTCTTCCTCAACAGCAAGCAGACTTGGAAGTTGTTGTCAGACTTCGCTCCTCCGCTTGTGTCTTCAGTAGAGAGCCGATGCTTTCCAGTCCGTCCCGTCCGCTCGCCCTCTTCCTCGCGCTCCTGCTCGGACGGCACGGCGAGGTTTGGGTGAAGCTCTCCGGAAACAAACAGAGGTCCAGAGGTTCGAGGCGAGCGTCTCCCGCCGGGTGTCATACTTGGCAGATGTTGTAGTAGACGGTGTGTGGGTGCCGCTCACCGGCCGAGTCGCCCATCATCTCCGACATGCAGTCTTTGTGTGTGTGCATCTCCGTCATTGGCACGTTAACGCTGTGGGAGTTGTTGGGTGTGTGTGGAGTCTGAGTACCGTAGGACGGTACAGGCTGGGGAGGAAACACACACAGACACACACACACACACACACACACACACACAAACAACACACACACACACTAGTCAGCTTCCCACAGAGACATGCTTTTTATTGTTTTGTTGTAGTTTCTGTAATCCCTCTTTATATCTCTTGGACTTCCTCTTTGTTGTATCATCTCTTAATCCTCACTGTGCTGATGATGATAACGTCTATCTACGCATCCATCTAGCCTTGAAATAACAGCTCACAGCTAATGGTTCCCATCACAAGTTAAATAGTGTTCTTGACTGGTATAAACTTGTATAAGTATTGTGTTTTATTTATTATTTTTAGCCCTGCGACAGCGGCGACTGTATGGATCACAGCGCCGGTTGCCCGGTCGCTCTGTTCATCACTTGATGAAAGTGTTTCAGGAAGTCAGACTGCGGACTCAGGAGACCCGGGTTCGATTCCCAGCAGAGACGCTTCCACAAACCTCAACGTTGCACGGCAGTCTTGTTTTAAAATCATTCTCCCTGTCTTTCATTACTCTCTCTTCACTTCTCTATTATCGTCGTTCATTTTCGGCTCACAGGAATATTTCCATCTATTGTGACCTCTGACCTTTGATCTCCTTACTATTGGCTGCTTGTGTTGGTGATGTAGGAATTGAAGCTGATTCTACTGTCGGTATCAGTGGAGTCTCTCTGGATCAGAGTCAGATAAAAGTGATAATGGATGTTGGATCGGGACTGCTTCACCTTTCCCGTGCCGCCGTGAGGGAAATCTTTCCGACAGAGGTGGCCGATGATTCCCGCTGCCAGGGCGTCGCCCAGGACGTTGATCATGGTGCGAAATCTGTCTCTGGAGCAACAGAAGGGGAAACATCAAGTTAATCCAGACTGATGGTGAATGAGACTCGGAGCCAGAATAACACCCAAGTCAGTGGGAACAGCATCTCCATCGGGAATCAAAAACAACTTGTGATCTGATGTGATGTGTTTCTATCAAATTGGGTGAAATCATGTAAAAAAAAAAAAAAAAAGGTTATTACATAATGAATTTTTAACAGCTATTTTGCTAACAGCCATGGTGCAGATGTTGCGTCCGCGCGTCACAAAGATTTTGTACCGTCAGTCATGTAAGGATTCACTTCACTTTCAAATACTGAATGTCATTTTGGAACAGAACTGAACAGACGGTTAATTTCTGTCTGTTTCTGACTGAACTGATCATTTCATCACTGATCCATCTGATTGATTTAGTGTTTAGATAATGTCAGCTTGTTAGCTAGCTAACCATAGTATCTGGTCAGCTAACATCACTGTCTTGTTGTTAACACATCTGATTAGCACACTAGCTAACGTAGCTAGCACTTCACTTTTACTGAGAACGTTACTGAATGGATCTACAGCCACACCACAACAAGCTGACTCAGCTGCTCTCTGTTTCTAGCTGCTTGCTACAGATTTATTAACTAACACACAGTTCTACATGTTCCTCCATCATGGAGACTCAGCTGGATGATAAAACTGTAAATCGTCTAATCTTCTCTACTTACAGGACCCAATCGATGGCCACGATGAGCGTGATGTCATCTGGCGGCAGGCCAACTGATGTCAGCACGATCACCATGGTAACCAGACCGGCCTGGGGAATCCCGGCTGCTCCGATGCTGGCGGCTGTAGCTGTGATGCTGCCATACAGACAAAATATTAGTTAATATAATATTCCTTAAAATGTTTCATACCTTATTTTGTCAAAGTTTTTAAATAAAATGAGCTTGTTCTCAGTTCAGCAGAATTGTGTGTCATGATTTCCCAAAATCATCAGATCATCACCATATGATTCACTGAAAGACCGTAAACGATGATATTGAATTATCGCCCGGCTCCAGTTTGAGTGCGTCGGTGTCGGTTTACCTGATGGTGACCAGCTGGCCGAAGTCCAGCTCGTAGTCGTTGACCTGGGCGATAAAGATGGCCGCCACGGCCTCGTACAGCGCCGTGCCGTCCATGTTGATGGTGGCGCCCACGGGGAGGACGAAGCGAGCGATCTGCCGGTCCACATGGCAGTTCTCCAGCAAACACTTCATGGTGATGGGCAGAGTGGCCGAGCTGTGGAGAGAGACGCGGGTCAAACCGGCTCAGGCCAACAAACTAATGATCTGCTGGGGGAAACTGGGTCGTCTCAACAAACAACAACAAAAGATAAATAGCAATAGAGCAAATGGGAGTATTATAGTAAACAATTTGAACACAGGAACATGCTCAGCAGAAACTTCAGAAACAATCTGAAAAATATATGAATTACAGCAGGTATGCAGGGTGTGCAACATGACAACAGCAGAACATGCTGAGACGAAACCCTACAGCAGTGGTTCTCTACGTGGGGTCCGAAACCAAACATTACCGTTCGGTTCAATTGGATGAACATTAATTTGATTATTTAACATGTGATTTTCCATACATGAGCCATATTTTGAGATATATCAATATTGAAAAAAATTATGATTATTGTGATATCGCCCAGCTCTACTCAAACTGTCTCTGAGACTTAGATCGGAGCGTGAAACCAGTGAAAATCACAGGAGGACCACCAGGGGTCCTTGAGGGGGTTCCAGAGGGTCCCCAGCAAACTGATGAATTGTTAAACTTCAGCATTATTTCACTTACAAGAAGTTAGAGACTGTAGAAGAATGACTGTTTTGATCATAGTTTCTCTGTTATCTCTCTACCTACAATACAGATAGTCATGGAGTTCTGGACAAAATCATATCTGACAATAAAAATGTCATCAAATGGGTCCGTGGCTCTAATGTGGACTAAGTTAGAATAAGGTTCAGAATCACTGCTCTGAAGAGCTAATAAAAACATCTCAAGTGAAGTGAAGTGGATAAGAGAAACTTAACGACAACAAAACTCATTCCTCAGGTTAAATCAACTCTTCCCAGCATGCCGAGCTGCGCGTCTGACCTGGAGGAGGTGGCCAGGGCGATCACCATGGCCTGCAGCAGCCCCCGGATGTAGGTGAACGGGTTCTTCCGGGTGAGGATGAAGTAGAAGAGCGGGAGGAGGATGAGCCCGTGGACGAAGAGGCCGGCCAGCACGGTGACGGTGTACCAGCCCAGCTTCTTGCCCAGCGTGGTCGGGTCCTGCATGTCCAGGATCTTCCCCGCCACCAGGAAGATGATCCCGAACGGGAAGTACCTGAGGACAGAGACGCTCCGTCAGCAGAGAAGATCAGCAGAGGTGTGACCAAGGTGCTTTTTTGTTTGTTTGTTTGTTTTTTTTGGGGGGTTATTGTTGTTTCCATAGTATACACATCATATAATCTTATTTCTCGATGGGTTTCAAACCTCCCCGGCACATGCACTTTTATGTTTTGTATTGTCTTTATTGTTTTTCTTTCATGGTGCGAATAAAAAAATAAAAAAGTAAACTTTGCTCAAGTCCCAAGTCAGTCTCAAGTCTTGAGGCACAAGTCTCAAGTCAAGTCTCACGTCTAAATGGAGATTACCAAGTCAAGTCAGAACAAATCAAGAGTCTAGCATCTTTGACTTTAGAAACCTTTTCAAGTCAAAGTCAAGTCCCAAACACCAGAACCAAAGTCAAGTAAATTCTCAAGTCTTCTCTTCATGCATCAAGGCGAGTCTCAAGCAATTAAAATTGTGACTCCAAGTCCAAGTCATGTGACTCGAGTCCTCAAGACATTTACAATCAGTGCGTTTACAACTCTCAGTTCAGCAGCTTGGTGACAATATTATCGTCATTCTAATTCTTAATATCTTGGGTTTCAGTGGAGAGTTTTAGTGTCCCATGGTCTAAATTCCGAAGAAAATTCTGACTAAAACACTGAATTTTTTGGATTTTTATTTTTTGGCAAGAAATGGTAAAATCTGCAGATGGTGAATCGCGGCACAAAACATCAGCAGCTTCAGTGCAGAAATATCCGTGTGTCTTCAAAGCCCCATGCAGGCCGGTCCGCAGGTTAAGCCTCGCGTCGACCCGCGGGCCGAGGCCGGCTAATCTGCTCATGTGCCGAAGCCGCGGCTGGGCGGAGCCTCAGAGCGGGAGGATGTGATGTCACGGCCCGGCACGTTCTCACCGCATGACAAACCCTGACAGGTCATCAGGTCAGAAACACAAACATCTCTGTTTCAGGAGACCAATCACTCAACACTGACTAACTGGGTGACAGAGATGCAGACCGTAATGTACATTAATATTAACTAAATAAACAGATGCCATACTGTAAATTAATATGAATTAAATAAGCAGAACCACATAACCCTCACAACTGATCGGGGGCAGATCTGAAACTAAATTCTTCACAAAAACAGAAGTTGTAGCTCTGGATGTTGAAGTACTTTGAGTTTGTGTGACAGAAAAACTCTGTAACAGAAGAGCAGATCTTACTGCTTTAACATTAACACCAGCACACTAACAGCAGATCCAGGTTCCACTGAAGGAACCAGCAGTAAATACACACTGCCAGTTGCAAACTGCATGGAGATTTCATAATTTATATCTACAGTATATGTATCTTCTGGAGTTGATGTGGGCCTAATTCAACCAAACGTCTGCTCGGTTCAAGCTAAACAAAAATTCATATTTTTAGTTTCTATTAAAGGTCCATATCCTCCACTGTCCAGAGTTTTATTTTGTGTCTTTCTGTCCATTCAAAGCTGTGTGTGTGGTGTCATGAACCAAAAACACTCTCAATTCATTTCTCCACGTTCATTTTCCAGCATCTCTCTGAGCCTTACCAAGAACAGGCCGTTTCTGTCGCCGTGTCTTTAAGGCTCATTAATATTAACGACCCTCCGTTCCGATCGGCTAACCGTTTCGAGAGCGAAACGTGAGACGCCGCGGCCCGGCGGCTACAGGTAGGGAAAACTCTCCGGTAATAAACGATGACGACCGCTCGACCGCTTTGAAAAAAACACTTTGTTAGTCTATTATTTCTTACAGAAATGATAATGAGCGAACCTTTGTGACGCCACAAAGTTACGGAAGTCCAAACGGCTCGTTTAGAGGCTCGCTTTTCTAATATGGATTGTGTGGATTTAGTTTTGATACTTTCACCATGTTTAGATACACATCCAACTCCTTTATCATCACAGAGGAGAGGGAGTCCTGCTTTACACCATGTGGACCTTTAACATTTTCTCACTGACCGTGATAAAAACACACAGTTTGGGCAGACTGGTGTGTTTGGATTCACTTCACCAGCAGTTCTAAGGACTTGTAGAAGAGACCTTGTGCTCTTCACTAGTTTATCTAACTGTAGTAAATACTGTGTCGGTTTCCAGCTCACCAGACCGCAGCGTTGATGATTTTCATGACGCACTCGTTGATGCACTGACACACGTTGACCAGCGGCGCTCCTCTCTCTCCCATCCTGCCCAGCAGCAGACCTGCAGGAGGAAACGGTCACAGCTGCTTCAGTACTGAGGACGGGACGAGTCACAACGCCGTCCCGTCTGCAAGATCAGGACAGAGCCGCAGCACTGCTGACGCTTCTGATAGGCTGAGGACAGTCAGCTTGTTAGGCTGCGTCCCCCCATCATGTTCAAGTTTATCTGAACTCTGCAGGATTGGTTATTTGGTTTCTGGTGGCACCAAATAACGGCACCGAGAGTCTCAGTCCTCTAACGAGAGAACTGCGGTGCGGTTCGTTAATCCAACCGACTACAGGAAACCACTCCAAAACACAAGGGATTATGGGTAGAAGGAGCCAGATGCGGTTCCTCATGCTTGGAAAGCCTAGCAGAACAAAATGAAGTCTGGACTGATGCTCATATTCAGCTGTTCATGTGTTCTTAACTGGTATGAACACCACAGAAGAAGAGACAGACAAGTCCGTCTTGTTAGATGAAGTCTCGGGGGCTGGAGTCAGATTTCAGAGCAGTTGGACTACCAAGAATCTCAGGCTGCAAAATTGGTATCATCTTTTAAGTCACTTCTCAAAACCTACTTTTATGTAATGGCCTTCTCTTAGTGTTTATTTTAACTTATTTTATCCGGGCGGGGCGCTGCCCCGCCCCGCCCCGCCCCACCCCACCCCGCCCAGCGCCGCCCCGCCCGCTCACCCATGGTGGCGGAGAAGATGACGATGCCCAGGACGTTCATCTGCTGGCTGCTGCCGGGGCTCGTCTTGTAGGTGACCTCCGGGGCGGGGGTCAGCTCCAGGTACACCGTCCGGCCGTTAGGGTCGCTGTCGTCCGGGACGACGTACACGAAGTTGGGCTGGACGGTTCTGGCCGGGACTCGCAGGATGGGAATCAGGTCCGTTTTGTACTGAAACACGAACCCAAGACGAATCAAATTTCAAAAATCAAAAAAAAAAAAAAAAAGACAGCAGGATAAAAACAATAAAGAACAGACACATGACAAATTATTTTTCTGTCTTGGTTTCATCTGTTTTTCCTCTTGGACAGGAAGACAAAACTAAAAAAGAATGAAACTGAGATTTCTACTGCAAAATGCAAAGGATCTTTTTGAAAAAAAAAAAAATCATTAGTCGCATTCGTAGTTTATAATTCAGTATCTCTAAAATATAGATGATCTAGTTTGTAAAGGTGTCATTTTGTCAGCCTAGCTCTTGAGTTATAGTTTCCTTTAAAATGTCTCAGATAGTTTAATTTTTTTTGTTATTAATCATTCTGTTAGTGTCATGTTTTTCAAATCTGATTTGTGCTGTGAGAGCAGTGAACTGGTGGATTTCAGTGAGAGAATAGACGGTCAACTGTGGTTTAATGGAAACATTTGGTTGTAATTCACTTGGCTGTTTGCTGACCTGCTGAAACGTGGCCTCGATGATGTTGGATGGGACCATGTTCCTGTGGAGAAAAGGGGAAATTATGAGAAAAATACATTTCCAGCTTAAGTTTCCATCTGAATCCACCAATCACGCGCCTCCTCTGTTTTCATAAACTGATGTCATAGTTCGTCATGTCAGCGGCGTTTCCGTCTCTTCCATTTCATTTTCCTGCAAACTGTCAGATGTGACTGAGACTGTGCTAATGCTAACGCTAATGCTAATGCTAATGTAACAGTGCAGATGTGTTGCCTGAAGTCTTCCTCGCCACAATTTTGACAACAACCCAGTAGGTTGTGAGTTGTTAGCGAGGCAAACTGAGGCAAACAGTTTGGTCTCTGAACCTACAAATCTGTTGAAGAAGGAGGTAAAAACATCAGTAATCTGGCCAATTATTGGAAATGTGTTAAATTTTTCATTTGATAGTTATCCAACAATTTTGATCTTTTTGGGTTCAACTGTTGGAGACTACTTTGGCTCTGTGTGTGTGTGTGTGTGTGTGTGTGTGTGTGTGTGTGTGTGTGTGTTGGAGAGCAGCGCTCCCTGTAAAGCTCTACTGTGAAGTAAATGATGAAATTTTCATACACAGGTAAGGTCAATGTGCTTCACATTAAACGACCAAAATAGTGACAGTAAATAGAAAATACATATATAAAACACACTCCACATAAAACACTCTTTCAGCCACACATACAGACACACTGTGTAAAGGGTTCTTCACAGCACCATAAAGGTTCTATTGAACCATTTGACCATGGTGCTATAGAGAACCTGTGTAAAGGGTTCTTCACAGCACCATAATGGGTTCTGCTGTGGTACAAGTCTAAAGAACTACAGAAGAATCAGCTGGGATCAATAAATAACACAAATAACCAGTGAGCAGTCAGGAGAAAAGAAAACTCATCATCATACCAAGTGGCTTCCATCAGCCTGGTCTAATCACCTGAACAACCCCCCCCCCCCAATACACACACACACACAGAGGGGTTAAAGGTCAAGAGGATGACGTGGTCGACCTGGCTCGTGAGGCTGTTTACAAAGGGGGCGGGGCCTGTGTGCGAGGCACGAGACCGCGGTCTGCCAACGTGCCGCAGCAGAGATCACCGTATCCACCGCCGCTGACTCGGTTAATCTGTCAGTCATCCGCCCGGGATTACTAAAAATATACTAATCACCCCTGTCCTGTAATTGGATCGGTGCGTGTGTGTTTGTGTTTGTGTGTGTGGAGTTGTGTGATGTTGCGTTGGACGGGTTCGGCCTGCTGCATCTGGATCAGGTTTACAGAAGTCTTGCTGTCCTTAGGAAATCTTAACAGTTTTGTGTTTGACGGCTTCAGCTCAATCCTTTCGCACGGATGTTATTATTGTCAAATAACTTTTTATGAACCAAAACGTTGCATGAATGTGAAACAATTTGTGGATATTAAGGAATCCAAGCCAGCAGCTTCATTCAAATCACTGGGACCAAACTGCTTTAATTAAACTCATAGTAGTTATAGATTATATTACTGTTTATATTGCATGAACATTCAAATACTACTACTACTGCTACTATTACTACTAATACTAATGCTGCTGCCACTACTACTGCTACTGCTACTACTAATACTACTACTAACAATAATAGTAAAAATTTTATTTTTTTTTTGCAAGGCACTTTTCAAAACAAAGTCAAGGTGCTGTAGAGGAAACTATCAAATCACAGTTGATCCATTTCAAACAGTAATGCTGAAACTGCTTTAAATGCGAAATGAAGCTCAGATGGTTTAAAATCAACATGATGAAGTTGATGAATACAGAATGGAAAAATAACAGCCGTCACTCAACTGTACGTCGTCTCCAGTACTGCACAAGCTGACAGTCAAACCCCCAACAGCGTGGCTGCCCCTGACCTCTGACCTCTGACCTCCCAGCGACCGAAGTCTTACCTGATGAGGTCGAGCAGGGCGTCGGCCGAGGTCATCACCGGCCCGCCCCCCAGCCGGTTGCTGTCCATGTCCGTCCCCACGCCGGGTTTGATGATGATGACGAGCACGATGCCGACCACCACGGCGATGAAGGTGGTCCAGAGGTAGTAGGTGACCGTCAGGACGCCCATCCGGCAGCAGGCTTTGGACTCCATGGACGACAGACCCGACATCAAACTGAGGAGGCAACCAGAGTCCAAACGTCAGACGTGATGATTTTCCTAAGTTCAACTTTGAGACTACAGAACTCAAATCAGTTCATGAACAAACTCCGCAGTCTCACTGAATTTAGTGAAATGAGCTCGAAGTCTGAAGCTCAGCCTCCATGTTTCTGACAGGAATCCAGTTCAGATCAGGTTCCTCCTCCAGTAAAGGATTCTGGTCCAACAGCAGGAACTGGACTGGATGTTTTCATGTGAAAAAGTTAGCGAACAGTTTTTTTTGGTTGCATTTTTTCCTTTATTAGATAGTTCAAAGTCGAGAGACACAGGGAAGACCGAGAGAGAGACGGAGATGACGTGCGACAGGTCTTGAAGGATTTGAACCCAAGATGTTTGGTTTACAGCCCACTTCAGCCCACTGAGCCACCAGGACCAGGACCAGGTTAGCTTAACGTTACGCTGAGGCCACTGAACTCTGGTAAAGGTTAGGCTAAGATTTTGCTCATGGTTAAATAAATTAAAACTTCTTGACATGAGTTGCTGACAGGAACCCAGTTATGTTCCAACAGCAGGAACTGGACCGGACATTTCCACCTGTTGGTCTCATGAGAAGGTTAGCTAACGCTTCAGTTTAGCTGCTAAAACAGTTAGCTTCAGGTTAGCTTCAGGTTTTGCTCACGGTTCAATAAATGAAAAATTGTTGTCATGAGTTGGGAGTTGAACCATCCGCCCCCCGACCTCCGACCTCCGACCTCCACACCCTGACTGTCCACCGTCAAACTACTTCCTGTTTCCTGTCCTGTCTCCTGTTCCTTCCTGCTGGGAAACACATTTCCTTCACTTTTCCTGCATGGAGCAAGCACCTTATTTGCATTTTAACACATTGTGCTCATTTCATGATTTTTTTTTTCCAGTTCAGTCCAGTTGCTGAGCTGAGTTTTATCTATTAAGGTTCAATGTTTTAATAATGCCCTCAGTGCTTCTCTGTCTCACCTCCTTCTTTCCTGTTCCTGTGTGTTGTCATTCATGTCTGCAAATAAACAAAACTACAGAAACATTATCTCAAACTGCCATTTTTGAGTTTGGTACTTCAGAGAACAGCTAACATTATGAACAGCTTAGACCCAGAGACCAAAACAACCCAGAATTACACAGAAGTTGAATTAAATTTATACAGGTTGGATGTAGCAGTGCTGTAGTTTTATTATTTGAGGTAAAACACCAAACAAGTCTGCTGAAAATAGATGGAAGTTGAGACTTTAATCCCTAATAAACCTTCACATCTCTGTTATATTGATCATATTTTGGTAATTTGGTATTATTATTAGTAATAATAATTTATATTTAATTTTTGAGAGTGTCCTCTATTCTCTTAACAACAAGAGTTCTATACGGAACCAGAAAATGGTTCTTTAGGTTTGCACCATGGCAGAACCCTTCATAGTGCTGTAAAGAACAGACCGGTTACCTATAGCACCATGCTCAACTGGTTCTACATAGAACCTTTATGGTGCTGTGAAGTACCTTTAAAAACACATGAAATGTTCCAAACCAGCAGGATTAAAAGAACTTTGAGAACCACGCTGGGTTCTTTATTCTGATTTACCAGTTTTTTATTTTGACCGGAGGATTCGTTTAGTTGTGACCATGTAGAACCACCACCCTAACCACAGAACCCTTGAAGAACCCTTAGTTTTTTCTGGGTGTATAATTTGTTGAGAAACCTAAAAATCAGTCGCACTGTTCAGTCTCCAACAGAAACGAGTTCCTGAACAAACCGGCTTCATAACGTTCAAGTCCGTTTTCGTCCCAGGCTTCACCGAAACATTTTACCTCACAGAATCCTCCTTTTCTAAAATGTTTTTGATCACCTGACCAATTGAAAGGCTCCTGCCGTGTGATTGGACGTCTGTCTGCTGTTTACCTGGACGTGATGAGAGGAAGGATGAGCATCTTCAGCATCCTCATCAGCAGCTCTCCAGGAAAGGAGAAATAGATCTTCGCCTGGAATGAAAAGGACAAAATGTTTTAAAGAATATCCATCTGCTGTCAGATCAGATCAGAGGTGAGACCAAGTCAACTTTGCTCGAGTCCCAAGTCAGTCTCAAGTCTTGAGGCTCAAGTCTCAAGTCAAGTCTCAAGTCTAAATGTAGATTACCAAGTCAAGTCCATGTCATTAATGTCAAGTCTCAAGTCTAAATGTAGAACAGCAAGTCAAGTCAGAACAAATCAAGAGTCCAGTATCAATTTAATATCTTAAAGAAAACTAAATATCTAGGACTTTTCAATGCAATATGGTTTTAATAGGATAAAAACTTGGTAAGAGCATCATGAGTTTGATTTCTATAATCAGTTTCAACTTCAATAAATTCAATCATTCCATACAAATTCAGAAAAGAGTCCCAAGTCACCAGAACCCAAGTCATGTCAAGTCTCAAGTCTTCCCTTCATGCATCAGGTCAAATAAAACTGGACCTCTGGATCAGATCAGATGAGCCTGAACCTATGGGACAAAAACAGGACCTATGGGCCAAATTTGTCTCTTTGTAAAACATTTCTTGGCTTTTTACAGATTTTTGTCATTTCTGCCTTATTGCACAGCTCCCCAAAATCCTCCAGAGTTTTACAGAAAGCAACAGGATATTATATTTGGTCTGATTAGAGAACCAAGTGTCCAATCCCTACGCATTACATTTCTGAGTAATCAATGTCCAGTAACATCTGTTTGACCGTCTGACAGTGGCTTCGGGCCGCTGGTCAGCGGAAACTGTACTCAGCAGACAGTTTACTGAGCCAGAACAGACTCTGACTCTGGGGTAAACAGCAGATAACGGAGCTACTGGAGGCTCTGCAGTATTAGAAGCTGCTCTGTGGTCTCTGGGCAAAAAACACTTGAAGAAAGAACTCCTCCACTTGCCTTCGTTTATCCTTCACTGCAAAAAATAACAAGCTGTCCAGTGATTTTCTCCTGTCTCCAGACCTATCAGCTTATTTCATGATATTTTTAGTCAAATTCTCTCACTGCACTGGCAGATAATCTGCTGGTTTCAGTAAATTTCACTTGATTCATGCCAATATGACTTCTTTGAAGAAATCATCATGAAACAGAAGAAAAGAAAATTCTGAAAATCTGGAAACAAGAAACTTTCTCCAAGACAATTTCACTTTTACCAAGTAAATGTCCTGAAACAAGTTACAAGTGACAAAAAAGTCTAATTTGTTTAATTATCTGCCAGTGCAGTAAGATGATTTCACACTTTTTTTTTTTTTACTAAAATCAGCTTGATAAGTCTGGAGATAAAGATAAAATAACTGAACAAGTTTGTCAGTTTTTGCAATGTTTAAGTTTTTTATCTGGATGTTTGCTCACATTTACATTTTATGCATTTAGCCAGGAGAGGAAAGAGTTCCAAAATATCCTCCTCAAGCAGAAGTGCTGTTAGTTGACTTAGGTGGAGGTAAAATTACCGGTGTAGAAATCTACTTCTGTAGATTACTTAACTTTCTGTCTGCTGAAGCGTCAGCATGCCCACCGGACAGAGCCACTGTGTCTACTGGAGGCTGATGATTTTGGAGTTTTAAGCGAAAGATTAGAGTTAATTTCATGATTTTTGGTAAGTGGTATGATCCTTTATTACCATGCCCACCTGCACTCTTGGATATTCTTCCACTGTCAGGTCTCATCAGTCTTTGATGTTCAATTCATTTTTGTGAGTCATTATTATTATTATGATTGTTGAACGTCTCTCGGTGCAAAATGGCGGCTCTAGAAAGAAGCCCTCGCTCTTTGATTCTGAGGGACTGACACCAAAACCTGACGTTTACCGCTGAGGTTTTACATCCTGAAACATTTTCTCATGTCAGACTCCACTGTAGCTGCTGGAGATGCAGGAACCTTCATCACCACTAGCTGTTTCCACATGCTTTCACATGACAGTTGACCCCTGGTGTCTCCTGCATGGTGACATCAGCTGTTGTCACTGTAAAGCTCTCAGGTTTCACCTTCTAGGTAGAAACAGTCTGGTCACGTGTCGCCTGTGCTGATCCAGCAGCCTCAGGCCACGCTAACCGCTAACCGCTAACCGCTCCAGCCTGTCGGTCAGCAGGCCGCTGGTCCCTCTGCTGACCTCACACACATCAGTTTGTAGTGCGGCGCTGCAGTTTCCACCATGCAGCAACGAATATCTCGAAAGAACCGAGAAGAAAAACAGAGAGTGCTTAAAAAATTATGCAAAGTGTCAAAAGAAAACTTCAAAGAAACTGCTCTTTGGTTTAAGAGTGTGTAACTGAATGAAACAAAAGTCCAAAGCACTCTTCTTTGAAAAACTTAAGAACAGCTTTATATTCTGGGCTCATCTAGAAATATTTAAAACATAAAAATAAAAAAATTTACAACACTCCAACACGTTTCGGCATTGGCCTTCCTATTACATACATAAACATTCTTATGAAGCCTAATGCTGAAAGCTTCCCCATCAGCCCAGACTGCAAGAAGTTTGGATCAAGAAAAATAAACAGATTTTACCTTAAACTTAACTTTGTAACAGTTGTTTTGAAAAGTGCTATATAAATAAAGTTTATCATTATTATTATTAAAGGCTCCAGAAAACCCCATGATCCATCTCATGTATAACCTCACATGAAGGTAAACATTTCTGACTTCTGCTTCCTGACACGAACACAACAGAAGTGACATCACACCGACTTGGCTCTGCAGGGTCCAGCAGCAGAACCGAACCTGAGGTCAGTCTGCTCCACATGTGGCAGTGAAGAGTCTCAGCGCTCAGCGAGGAGAAGAAGCATCTCGACGCCTAACGGCCGCTAATTCAATGGAAGGGATTAATAAATCTGGACTGGGAGTCTCATTCAGTTGTTGCTGCTCCAACGCTGTTTTCTACACAAACAGCATGTACCGACTGTCTGGTTGACAGGCCGGTGAGCTGGGAGGTTGATAATATGTTGAACGCCTCGGAGAAGAGGAACAGGGAGAATAAGAGATGAACAGATCTACAGCAGACAGAAGACAGACAGATGCTCATGCACAAGACGATGCAAGACGAGACGAGGCTGCTGCATTTCAGACGGTCATGTCACGGTCCTCCTGCCCCCTCCCCCCTCCTCCCTTAGTCCACATCTACCTGCCAAGGTGTGACATACCTGTGTAGAGAGCTGACTTCCCCTCAGCATAAACCCCAAGATACAGCCGGTCAGCACAGCCATCAGAGAGAGAGTCAGCAGCCCGTTGCGCTTGCAGAAATTCTTCAAGCTCCGTCTGAAGTCCCCGCTCACCGTCTCCTGGAGGAAGTTCTTGATGCGATCCACCATGGTTTTCCCTGAGTCTCCCGGAGCGTAAGAGCTGTGTTCGGAGCGCGCCTCCTCTTCCCCGGTCGGTAAAAGTAGCTCCTCCATGGCTCCGAGTTCTCCTCCTGGCAGAATGACAAGCTGTGAGAGCGCCAAAGACAGCCTAACCTTTTCGCCGAGGGATTAAACCGCCACGGCCTCGCCGGAACCAACAGCAGCCAGCCAACCTCCAAGGAGACTTAAGAGGGACTAATAGGCTTACCGGCGTGGAATCAAATCTCACACGCCTTTGTTGTAGGTGGCGTCCAGCCGTGCTGCTGGATCTGGACGCTGTTGTTGTCTCCCATTTACTCTCCTGGCAGATCTGCAGGGTCAAAGCCCGGGTCAGAGATTAGGCAGGCTCTCAAACCTGCAGCGCTTCGGTGTCCAGCTCATGTTTTTTTGAGAGTTCCTCCTGGTTTCCTCTGAAGGTTTAGGGTTTGAGCTGCTGGATCCGTTAGTTCGGCCTGTCCTTTTGCTTTGTTTGTGTTTAATTTTGTTTGTACACTATATTTCATCATTTTGCTTTATGACTGATGGATTGGTTAGATCTAGGCAGGCTCGTTCGTTGTGAAGTCGTTTGAGACAGACTGTGATGATGGACTGTAGAAATAAACCTGACTTCACTTGACTCAAACACAAAGAGTTCAATTTACCAGCTTTATTTCCTTTAATAATCTGGAGGTCGTCCAGGCAATCTGCAGTCTGCAGGTTTTCAGTCTCCTGATGAACCCCCGGGAGGACGAGCTGAAGAGTGAGATCAGCTGCTGTGGTGAAAACCTGCAGACTGTTCGGTCGCCTGGTTGAAAACCTCCGGACCAGACAGAGCGAGTCTGGACTGCACACGGGTCCCAGTCAAACCCGCCTCCTGCTGCAGTGTGAAGCTCAGCGAATGAGGACAGACGAGGCGGTGACATGTTTCACTGCTCCACTTGTTTAGTTTTCTGACTTTTCTCAAGTCTTACTGACTGAACTGGGTAGGAGAAGTAGAACGGTGTGCACATCCGGCCCGACTCGGATGCGACGTTTCGACCGGTACGAAACGTTGCATCCTTCCTTATCTCTCTGTAAGTTACTGATTGAATTGGTCCTTCCCTTCCCAGAATGCTTCATTGCCTCTCGTCTACGTCATCATTTAATGAGCTTTCTGCTTGATTGCTCGTGCCTCCTGGGGACAAACCCTTCACACTGAACCCATACCGTCCAAACGCTTCATGTTGTCGGACAGTCTGCGTTAAATGAGACCGAATCACAGAAAGACGGCAACTTTCAAAGGAGTCGAACATCTCTGGATAACAGTCTGATGTGGATCTAGTTGGAAAGTCGATGTTTCTCACAGCGTGGGACGCTAGCTTTACAGAGAGATCACACAATCCTAATTACAGAAACAAAGTTAAGTCTTGATCAACCAACCAACCACTGAGTTCACATCGCTGTAATCTGCAGATCGAGCTCTTATTGATCACATTACAACCTGACTAAACTCTGGGATTAATTCGAAAGTTAAGAGGTCAGGCTCATGACGTAGGATTTGTCGGTGCTGTGTGTGTGTGTGTGTGCCAATAAACAATCAAACGCTGGCCTGTGACTGCGCTCCAGTCCAATCCTAATCCCATCCTGGCTGTTAAAAGCTGGCTTTACGCCGGAACTGGGTCTGATGGAGCTGAGGAGCAGGAAGCTGCGTGACGCTCATTCATCATTCAGACCAGTTCCCTCCTCCTTCACACCAGAGTTACATTACTGTGACATTATTTATACACACTTCAGACTCTCGACTCCCTCTGACACTCCGCTTTACGCTTCATCACTAACCTCAGACCATGAGGTCTGAGGTTAGTGATGTGTCCTGTGTCCTGGATCAGGAATTACACTGGAACTCACCAGAAGACTGATGAACTGGTACATTTATATTTACAAAGCCATTATAAGTAAACTGCCCTCTTCTTTCTCTCCAAATATCCAGCCATGCCTCCGGTCTCAGATCGCAGTCCTGCTGCTTCTTAAACCTCCCAGAGTCACAACTGGTTTTGGTGAAAAGACATTTGATCATTTTGCCCCCCGGTCCGCGAACAATCTCCATTTTATTCCCTAAATCAGTTCAAACAAATTATCACAGTCTTATGCAAGATGTGCGCTCCTGTTTCTGATGTAAATTGTGATTTTTTTTTTATTGTACATACTTTTTTTGTATTTTTTTGCTGTATTGTATGTTTTATTGTGTAACCCCCTGCTGCCATGCCTTGGCCAGGTCTCCCTTGGAAAAGAGATTGTGAATCTCAGTGTTACTTCCTGGTACAATAAAGGTTAAATAAATAAAATAAAATAAAATAAATTAAACCAGTCGGTCACCAACCAATGTAATAATGTTCCTGCTTGGTCTAAAACTGGGCTGTACAGAGACAAACAGATCCTGGACTGTATGAGAGTGTAGTTCTCAGTGGGTTCAGTTATTCATTTTCTTTACCTGCTTACTTCTCTTCAGGGGGAGGGGGGGGGGTCTGGAGCCTATCCCAGCATGCACTGGGTGGAAGACAGGTCTCCAGTTCAGATAGACAGACTCTCCATCAGTCTCCAGTCCGGCCGACTGTGGGAGGAAAGCGGCAGAACAGAGGAGAACATGCAGCTGCACACAGAGGAGCGGGAATCCAACCTGCAACCTTTTCACTCTCATATTAAACTGAGCGGCTCGAGTGAGAGAGCAGGTTGAGGGTCCAGCGTCTTGCTCAAGGACACTAAAGATGCCAGGACGCCCTGCTCAGAGCTACAGTCCAAGTTTGGATATCGGTCGCTGGATCGAATCCCAGACTGAGACTGATGCTCTGAAGCCCTTCAGCAAGGCACCTCACCCTCAGCTGACCGGTTGAACTGGTCCGCTCCCAGTCGACTTTACCTGGAGAAATAAAACACAATCTGGACAACAACTTACCCGACTAAAACCAAGAGAGAGTCTGGGAATTCTGCAGGTGAGCAGAAAGAGAGAAATGTGACTTTTGTTTTTACGTTTCCACCAAGAACGAGGAAACTCCGGATCGTTTCCACAGCTTCAGGTTTTCTGTTTGTTTCCTGTTTTTAGAAGAATGTTTTTCAGAACCCTTGTTGCTTTATGTAGTTCATCGTTTCAGTGGAAAATGTTTGCTACCTGAAATTCATCAGGCAACAGTTGAAACACAGAAATGATCCTGTCCTGAAACTCTTTAAAGACCATTAAATGTCTTCAGATGATTCCTAACTTCAACACTAACCAAGACTGCGCTTCTCTTTCCTGCCAGCAGTCACCGAGGCAGAGAGGCTGTCGTGGTTTTAGACGGCGGATCTCTCAGTCTGGTGCTGCCGTCCGTCTCAGCTCAAACTGGAGAAACAGTCTGAACTCCAGCAGGACGAACCTGCTTCAGTAAAGCTTACACAAGAGATAAAGCAAGATAAGTCATATTGAGAAATATTGACTGAGTGCAGCAATAATGTCACTTCTGTTTTAGATGCATTTAAAGCAAAACTTTAATTTAAAGCTCTCACTACTTTCCAACAGAGAAATTTCTGAAACATTGAAATATGACACGAGGTGGAGAAAAGAACAGAAGACACATCAAGATGACACAAACTGTCAAAAATACAAAATCATTCAAGATCACAATATCATCACATTAACCATAAAAAATATTCATATAGGCTATGTCATAAAAATAAAAGTTAGTGGACGTGTTGACCACTGTTTAAAGGGCTCCAGTGTGTTTACTCACGAGTTTACAGCTTCATGTAGCTGCAGAAAACACAGTAGCAGTTATTTTAACTAATCTGAACTTCATATATTTATATAATTCAAGGAAAAATATGATTATTGTGGAGTTTCAGTGTCAGTACCTGCAGTGAAAAGTATTATAGCTGCTACCGGGCGGGTTTCAATGTGTGAAGCGTTTCAGATTTTGAATAAGCTTTGGTGATTTGAATGATTTCAATAATCCAAATCTCCCAGTGGTGCAGATAAACAGGTTTGGGTTGCATGCTGCTAACAGGTTCAGTAATAAGGCTGAAACAGCAGGATTACCCAGAATTAACTGGACTTTTACCTTTCTAACAACAGCTGCTGACAGCCTGTCAGTTTTAGGTTTCAAAACCATCCAGGACTAAGTTCATCTCTTCCTTTGGAATTCAATGGAGATAAACACAAAAGTGAACTCAGTGTAAAGATGTTTTATGGAAGCTCAGACCGAAACTACAGTCGCATCGCACCAACAGATAAAAAACAGTCCTGCGTTCTAGAAAACACACCGATCATCCTCACTAAGGTTTACTGCAGGGGGAAATAAATAGTTTCTCCTCAGCCAAGAGGAAAAGGACTGTGGGGCAGAACGAGGAAATCAACAAGGAAACCTCAACAGATCATTTCCAATAAACAAGATCAGTTCAAACCCAAATGAACTGTGGGTAACGAGCAGCTGTACTGGACCTGGTTCAGCCGGGCACAGAACCATTACAGATGAGAAGTCCCCAGTCTTCCTTTGGTTTTGCAGCGTTCGCACGGTGTGTGTCGACGCCGTGACTCCGTGTGGCGCCGGCGGCGCGTCACCACTTGATGAGGACGAGCGCGGCCAGCGAGCCGTAGCCCAGGATGAGGAACAGCACTTTGAGCAGCCGGTCCCGCTTGTCCTCCAGCTCCCGGGACAGGATCTCGAAGAAGGTGACGAAGAGGAAGGTCCCGGCGGCGAGGCCCTGCAGCACCACCGACACCAGGCCGGCCGCCAGCGTCTGGGCCGACTCGATGCCCGCGCCCACCACCATGCCCAGCGGGATGGTGAGGCTGACGGCGACGGCCAGCTTGACGGCGTCCTTCATGGACAGAGCGGCTTTGGCCACGCTGACGCCCAGAGCCACGGCGGCCAGCGTCTCGTGCACGGCCACGCCCAGGAACAGGCCGCCCAGCTTGGCGCCGTCCTCCTGCAGGCCGAGCGCCAGGCCCTCGAACACCGAGTGCGCCGACAGAGCCAGGACCAGGCTGGCCAGCCGCAGAGGCCCCGCCCCCGCCAGCTCCGCCGGGCTGAAGTGGCCGTGCCGGTGGCCGCCGGCGCCGCCCGGATGGCCGCGCGTCGGCGAGATGAAGGGCGTGTCGTACTCCGAGTCGCTGCCGGCCTCCGAGCCGCCGGCGTTGAACGTCTCCAGGTCGATGAAGGACGGCTTCTCCTTCCGGAAGGTGAGGACGGCCTGTTCCACGAAGACGGTGAGGAAGAAGCCCAGCATCATCATCGTCTCCGCCACGGGATAGTCGGTACTGATCTTCAGCTGCCGGAACACTTCGTCCACCTGAGCAAAACACACAGTTTTCACTTAAGATTTCTGGCATATTATTATATTATATGTAGCATACAGTATATCTATATAACATATTTGTATTTTACAAATATTTCATATTTTTTATATATCTTCACATTGTTCACATTCTGCACTCATTCTTCCCAGTCCCACTGCTGCTGCACACCTGATCCTGCTGTAATCCAGACTTCTTACCAAACTTTCCATTCAAACATTCTACTTCACACACTGCTGTTGAAAATGTTTCTATAACCCATCTGCTGTTTCAGTTCATTCCGTCTCCTGCTGTGTCTCGTGTGTCACCTTGTCTCTGACGGCGGGCAGCAGGGCGTTGAAGCAGGTCGCCAGAAACACGCCGCCTCCGAAAGAGTTGCAGAGGGCCAAAGGCTTCCTGTACCTCTGGGCCTTGTCCTGGTCCACCAGCAGGAGGCGCACCGGGACCAGAACCCCCGCCAGCATCAGGCCCAAAACCCCCAGCAGGCACAGCAGCTTGGCCACCAGGATCTGCATCCCGACACTGTTCACACCGCAGCAGCTACAGCGACCGGGCCGGCATCACACACCGCTCCTCAGCTCTGCTCTGTCCTGGTTTTACTGGTTTCTACTGCGGTCCTGACATCGTGCCAGTGTGTTCCCAGCTGTTTCCACTGGAAGACAAAGTAATGATTGT
Source organism: Centroberyx gerrardi (assembly GCF_048128805.1). Taxonomy (NCBI): domain Eukaryota; kingdom Metazoa; phylum Chordata; class Actinopteri; order Beryciformes; family Berycidae; genus Centroberyx; species Centroberyx gerrardi. The sequence continues at coordinate 1,173,083 of NC_136005.1, read as the reverse complement.
AATGTTAAAAGCTGAGAGAAGTCAGACAACAGGGAAGTAGTGGAGGATAAACCAGTTTACCCAGATTTTTTTATATTTCACCACCAATACAGGCTGACACAAACCTTCGTGACTTAATTCCACAGTTTAAACCACAGTAAATAGTTCCAAACTGATGCAACCCATTTAAAGATGGCGTCTTTTAAGATGCAAAAAGCATAATTTACTGATTTTTCTGCAAATATTATTGTTTTTTTGTTTCTGTTGGTGGCTGTCTGCGCCGACTGGAGGTCAGAGTTTTCTCTCTTTTCTATTTAACACGAACTACTTCACTGTCAGTTCAGGTTTTCCAGACACACGGCTGCAGTCTGACTGTTTATCTGTCGGTTATCTAGTTCACTAATGTTCTGTCATGTTAATGTTGTTGTGTTGTTAATGTTGTGTTGTTAATGTTGTGGCTGTAGGCGACAACTGTCAGGCCAACCAGAATTAACAACTTCCTGTCAAAACATTCAAAATAAAACCCTTACTACCACGCTCCGTAATAACATATTAACTTTTTTAGTATCTATTTACGCAGCTGTTCAACTCCAAATTTAACCAATGATTGCAATGAGTCTTAAAATACGGTTTGTCCCTTATTATTCTTACATTAAAGGCAAAATACCCGTACTTCCTGTCTATCTCTGGCTAACTCTAGCTAGCTTGACACAGCTAGCTAATGTTAGCTATCGTTAGCTTCCCACCAGCAGCAGCTGAAGGAGCTAGCTAGCAGCGAAACTCCGCGCTCACAGGGGGAAACGACAGTTTTTACATACCACTCTGTTATATGAACGAGTTCAAGTACACATAAATTTATAAAACCAAAAACATCGATTAAAGTTAACATCTTGTTTACCTGTCCTTCCGCTCCCTCCCAGTAAGGTGTCTGTTACTTCCTCGAGTAACGTCACGAAGCATTCCGGGACGCTGATTGGTGGGTCTCTGACATGCGTAGGTGAGGGAACCCCTGCGTCCACAACATGGATGGATGGAAGGTCCTCGATCACAATAATAGAAGCTGGCTGGTGCCTTATGACTCCATACAGATACAAACAGATACAAGCCCAGGGAGTCCTTTTAACTCCCTGGGCTCGTTCAGTTTCCACCTGCTCCTGCATGACTGAACGCTGTCAAAGGTTTACAGATGCAGCCTCCAGGCAAAATAATCTAAAAAAAATCAGTTTAAAGATAAACTCCTGATAATTGGCATTCCTTATCTGGACAAAATGGAAATGTTTCCATTTAGTGAGCAGCTGACGCAGATGCTTTTGCCATCGACTTCAGTTGTTTACATGAGGCCAACATTCACAAAACTGTCACAAATTCATTTTTTGAGATGAAATTGTGAAATCAGACATCTGCAATGACTGGAAACATTTATTTTCCTGAAGCTTGGGCATTTATTACGGGAGAACTGCCAGCGGCTCTGTGCAGCAGCATGTACAGTCAAACATGTTCATGCACTGTAGGCTGGATCTTTGAAAACGTTAAAAACCCTGTAGATCTTTAAAGAGGGTCGGACTTCATATTTGACTGAAGGTTGCAGTGAAGCAAAGCTTCCTCACATGTTGATGGATGGAAAGTGAAACAGAGTTCTGTGCAGAACCTTCCACTCATGTTCTGCAGTTTGCTGTAGCGCCACCATGAGGCCGACTGGCTCCACACTGCGGGGGGCATCATCTGGCGTGAGACCGAACCTCTGTGCAACATGTGGGGAATTTTCATGCGTGGAAAGACAGTTTTAGTAGAAATACATATGTATTTACGTATGTAGAAATACAGGAGAGTTCTTGTTAGAGGCTGAACTCTAATGAGAACAGGCACAGAGTTTCTCCAGCTGTTTCTTCTGGGTTTCTTCCTGAGCACTGGAAGGTTTTAATGAACATTCAAAGACAAATATCGTTTTCAAAACAGAGGAAATCTGACCTAAATGGCTTTAAAAACATTCAGTGTTGTACATATTTGTTTTCTTTAAAATACCTTATTTGTGGTACTTTTATTACATTTCATAAGAGTGACTACTTCATGTTTTCAACCACCTTTTTTTTTTTTCTGAAGAGAAATTAAAACATCTTAAAAGTGTGAAATTATTTGCATCCTTTATGTAAGAGGTTAAACTTGTATTTCTAGGTTAATTTTCCAGTGAGAATTGATTAATTGAAATGTAAATTCACTGCAGTCACACCTCCTCATATTTTAGACTTGGGAACACCAAAACTCCAAATATGAATTGCATTTCAATACAATGAAAAGTGGTTCCTCATGAAGCAGATATTCTAGAATATTTGAAGCAATGTTTGTATTTGTTGTTTTTAAATAATGGATTTGGACACAAAAAATGACAGTGTGTCGTTGACCGCATTACATTTACTCCTTAACGTCCGGAAAATGTGTAAAAGCAACAGATATTTCAGATGTTTGTTACAGCAGACACTTCTGACTCGTATTCTGAACCGAGTGAACAAAATATTAGAAAGACCTGCTTGACCTGAAGCAGACTGAGCAGGTAAATCCACACAAAGTCTAGAACTGATTATTGATCTCCTCCAGTCAGGAAGGAGTGAGACGGATCTGAAGGAGAGGAGAAGCTTAAACCTAAAAATCAGGTGTTTTAGTGGAAGCTTTAGTAAAGCCGGTGTACAAAAATAAAGACTACAGGAGGCTCGTACGATACGAGTCACAAACCTGCTGAGACAACAGACGCAAAAACAGGAAGTTGTAAAATTTTGCAATGCTCCTTTAATTCCCATCCTGTCCACAGTCCTGCCTGCCTGCCTTCCTGCCTCTGCACAGACTGAAGCCTGTCAGCTGATCTTCTGGTGGGTTTGTGGAAGCTGCAGCGATTAACTTCCATTAACATGAATCGGCCCTGCGCTACACTGCAGTACAACCAAGGCTCTCCTGCACACACACACACACACACACACACGCACATCCAGGTCCATCACAAACAGGGTACTGAAAAAAATTGCATTTAAAGTTGCACTGTGTAGTTTTGGGATGAAAGAAAAAGAATTTGCAAGCGTGTTTTAAATCTCATGGCGTTCGCCTCTCAGTGAACCGACCTGCTTCACTACAGACAGACAGCTTCAGCTTCAGATCCAGGTTCCTGTTAGTACACTTTATTTATTCATTACTAATGTGATAAACTTTTTTTTTTGGTCAGGTCAGAGGTTCAAAAAGTTCTTCCTAAAACTACACAGAGCAGCGGGAAGTGGGTGGTGTTTTGGCTGATCTGGTTCCTGAATCGGGAGGAGGCCACTCATGCAGTAAATATTCAGTGATGAAAAACTTCCTTTTTGTCCCTTGAGTTGCAACAATACAAATCAGAACGAAGGACAGCCGGTCTCCGCTTCTTCTTCTTCTTCTTCTCCACACACACAAGTCTCTGTCGGACCTGGAGACAGAGACAAGACGACACGCTGTCAACACTAAAATCAACTGGAACATCACTGGTGTTCATTCTTTGTCAGCCTAAGAAGATATTTTTAGAATATGAAAGGAGCACTGGTGGGGACTCGAGTCACATGACTTGGACTTGAGTCACAAATTGTTTGAGACTTGACTTGATGCATGAAGAGAAGACTTAAGACTTGACTTTCTAAAGTCTTGACAAAAGATCTTATGTTTGTGTAAATGTCACATGACTCTCAAGCAGCTTGTTTATTGGACAGTTTGAACCTGTCATCCTGCAGGTTAGAGACTAGACTCCCTGTTACTTTATCTAACATGATGGACTTGTCTGTCTCTTCTTCTGTGGTGTTCATACCAGTTAAGAACACATGAAGAAACAGCTGAATATGAGCATCAGTCCAGACTTCCATTCCAGTCCATTTTGTTCTGCTAGGCTTTCCGTCTCCTTCTACCCATAATCCCTTGTGTTTCGGAGTGGTTTCCTGTAGTTGGTTGGATTAACGAATCACACCGCAGTTCAGTTAGAGGACCGAGACTCTCGGTGCCGTTATTTGGTGCCACCAAGGTCATTGTTCTCACCTGGACAAACCAACCAACTAAAGGAGGAGAATAAAGGTTTCCACCCATGTATTTACCGGCTGTCTGTATTTACCGGCTGTCTGTATTTACCGGCTGTCTGTATTTACCGGCTGTCTGTATTTACCGGCTGTCTGTCATGGCTGCTCCTCGTTGCTGGCGCTGGGCGTCCGGCTGCGGATCTGACTCCTCAGCTGTTCGATGAGTTCTGGGTTCTGCTGCTGCATCTGCTGAGCAAACTGCTGACCGCTGCAAAAAACAACCAGCATGTCAGTGAACACAACACTAAACAACCAGCATGTCAGTCAACACAACATGAACCAAACTACCAGCATGTCAGTGAACACAACGCTAAACAACCAGCATGTCAGTCAACACAACACGAACCAAACAACCAGCATGTCAGTGAACACAACGCTAAACAACCAGCATGTCAGTGAACACAACATGAACCAAACAACCAGCATGTCAGTGAACACAACATGAACCAAACAACCAGCATGTCAGTGAACACAACATGAACCAAACTACCAGCATGTCAGTGAACACAACGCTAAACAACCAGCATGTCAGTGAACACAACATGAACCAAACAACCAGCATGTCAGTGAACACAACGCTAAACAACCAGCATGTCAGTGAACACAACGCTAAACAACCAGCATGTCAGTGAACACAACACTAAACAACCAGCATGTCAGTCAACACAACATGAACCAAACAACCAGCATGTCAGTGAACACAACATGAACCAAACAACCAGCATGTCAGTGAACACAACACTAAACAACCAGCATGTCAGTGAACACAACGCTAACCTTTACTGACAATATAATATCATCAGTGAAGCAGGTAGAAACACTGACGCCTCTAAAAACTTAAGATACTAACTTTAAAATACTGAATTTCTGATCAAATGGTCAGATTTAAAGATACTTCAAGTCACAATGAAGTGAAAAATGACTTCTTTCCATGTCATAAGTTTTTCTTTTATTTCTTTCTTATCAGAATCCCATTCCTTTTCCTTCCTGATGAGCAGAGCATCTTTAACGATGACCTCACACTGCACCAGGAGGCGTAACTAGAAACTCCAACCAATAAACCATCACAGACCTGTCCCGCCCCTCCACTCCTCCCATCCAATAAAACTGCCTTGCTCTCCCTAACTGATCTCCCATTGGTTTAGACTTTTGAATGATCCCGCCCCCACATCCTGTTTCAACAGGAAATACATCACATTAAGATGCTCTCCAAATGCCGTTTCATTGGGACTTTTATCACTGAACCAAAACATCATCAGCAGCAGCAGTACGTACGCCTGGATCAGTCCTGATATGTCTCCAGGTCCGGCTCCTGCGGCCGCGGCTCCGGCTGCGGCCGCCGCTGCAGCTCCGGCTCCGGCTCCAACTCCGGCTCCGGCTCCGGCTCCGACTCCGACTCCGGCTCCGGCTCCAGGAGGCGCCGCCGCTCCCATGGGGCCGTAGGCTCCTGACATCATCCCCGACATCCTGAAAGACAGGAAGTAGACGGTAAATCGGCCGCTCCGTCCCCGACGACAGAACGCATCACTGAGCCGGACAGACGGAAATCAACTTACAGCTGCTGGACTTGTGGGTTGTTCATCAGAGTGGACGCCTGGGGGGGAACACAGGGATATGTGACAAAAAATAGAATACAAACAAGAATAAAGCAGGTGGAGCGGCATCAAACTGACTGCAGCCGACAATTACGACACTAGAATGTATCGAGTAGAAATATATGAATGGAAACGCATGGAAATATGCAGATTACAGCACTGTGCAGGGTGGGAAACATCTCCAGCAGGGTGATAATGTGCATATAACTGCAGCGGTAGTTGTAATAAGCCTGTGTGTTTGTGTGTGTGTGTGTGTGTGTGTGTGTGTGTGTGTGTGTGTGTTCTCCACATCAGTAGGCCTCTGGCACGCTGACACCAGGCTTCAAAATAAAAGCGTTACACAAATTAACATGCAAATCCTAACACACCTAATAACCCTCTCCCTCAGGCCAGAGGGATAAATCACACAGAGCTGCATGTTGGGTTTGTTTGATTTGCTGTTCGCTCTAACTTCTGTTTGTAGAGGGGCTGGGTTACTGCTGAAACCATTAGTCGATTCATTGATTAGTCGATCGATTGATATAATAATAAAAAAAATCATTGATAGATTAATCAATCAGGTGAATGGTGCAATTGGTGTTTCCTGATTTTGTTTCTAACAACAAAATCAAACTTCTGAGAGTCTTTTTTTCCCCCACATCTGTTTAGTGTTCAGCTTCACATCAAGCAGCGTCGCTCAGTTTGGAGTCCAGATCTCCTCCGGGGATTTGACGGGTCGGTTTGGACTGAAGATCCAGGTAAACCCAAATGAACGACAAGCGCCATCTAGAGGCCGCCGGCAGAGGGGGAAGTTGGTGATGTTGGTGGCGATGATGATTTGTCCTATGCAAGATTATTATAGTTTATAGTTAGTTTTCATGTTTAGATTTCGATAGTTTTCAGTGTGGGTTTGGTCATTTTAGTTTATTTATTTTATTTCTGGTAGGGCTGGTACTATTTAAAGTTACAATGATAAAAGTCGGGTTAGGGTTTTTACATTTTATTACATAATTTTCTCGATTAGCTTTCAGTAAAAATAGCCAAAAATGTATTCTTTTTAACCCTGCACATAAACAGAATGATGAAAATTAAAAACAAGTAGACAAGATCGTTGACTTTTTATTTTCATTTCAGTTTCTGTTATTTAACCCCTAGTTTTGGTTTTAGTTTACCGGACACGTGCTGCTCAGCTCGTCTCCCCACTGTCTGTCTGTCTCTGTCTGCCTGTCTGCCTGTCTGTCTGTCTGTCTGTCTGTCTGCCTGTCTGTCTGTCTGTCTGTCTGCCTGTCTGTCTCTGTCTGTCTGTCTGTCTGTCTGCCTCATGCTTTTATTTAATGCTGCGGTTAATACTTGCTGCCAAACCAAATGCCCTTGGGGACAAATAAAGATGAAACCTGAGCTTCAGCCGACACGGACAGCACCAGGCCGCAGATCTTACCATGTTCATGAAGCCAGGGTTACTGAGCAGACCGGCCAGATCCACTCCTCCCATCCCCGCTGTCTGGAGAGAGGGAGAGGGAGAGAGAGAGAGAGAGAGAGGGAGAGAGAGAGAGAGAGAGAGAGAGAGAGAGAGAGAGAGAGAGAGAGAGAGAGAGAGAGAGAGAGAGAGAGAGAGAGAGAGAGACAGACAGACAGACAGACAGACAGACAGACAGAGAGTGTTAATATTTGCAATTTTATTACAATTGAAGCAATGTATTGCTTTGGCAACATAGGACTCCTGTCATGCCAATAAAGCTGATTCGAAGAGATAGATAGATAGAGAGTTCGATAGATAGAGATAGATAGAGACACAGAGAGAGAGAGAGAGAGAGAGAGACAGAGACAGAGAGAGAGAGAGATAGAGAGAGACAGAGAGAGAGAGAGAGAGAGAGAGAGAGAGACATCAGCACTGAGCCCTCTGCAGGCAGCACAGCACGGCGCTCCTGTCAGCTCACCGGACTTGGCGTCTCCATCTTCTGCTCTGCGATCTTCAGGTTGGACTTGTACGTGTCGTTGTCGGGGTCGAGCTCCAGAGCTTTCTTATAGTAGCTCACTGCCTCTGTGTGTTTGTTCAGGCTGGCCAGAGCCAAGCTGCGGCCGGGGAGACACAACAAGGCAGCGGTCAGCATGAAAACTGATGATGGATTTTCATATAAAAATACAAGAAGATAACATGTTTTGGCAGTTATTGTTAGACAGGTGTCTGGTATGATGTAGAATTAACTAACAAAGTGAAACTTTTTTCCATTTTCCATTTCACTGTGACTTTAAATTCCACCCAGACTTCATCTGACTACAGATCCATGTTAGACTGAAATGTTTCCAGATATTTCTGCAGTAAAATCAAAGTGTGAGTCTGACAGGAGGAGAAGGGAAGCAGCTCAGAGGTTTGAGCAGCAGCCTTCTAACTGGAAGGTTGCCGGTTTGAATCCCAGACAGGCTGCAGACGTCTGGGTGCAGAGAGTGAATGAGCAGCAGTCTCCCTCCATCAACAGCTGCTGTCGAGGAGCCTCAGAGCAAGGCACTGAAGTCTGCTGCTGGGAACCAGCAGCAGACTGGCTGTACTGGGCAGCTCCCAGTGTGAATGTGAAGCAGAGTGGAACTCAGTCAACTTTCGGGGGAATTAATAAAACTGAAAGGATGATGCTGTCCTGCTTCAGACTCCTAAATCATCCCTCAACTCTTCAGATTTTGTGGAGCGATTCAGAGAGTCTGGTGTTTCCATCGTCAATGGCTTATTTTCGCTCAGAGGAACAATCGAGCCAATCAGAGCCTTTGTGGGCGGGACTAAAGTTTGAGCCGTTCGTGCAACGGGTTTTCATTGGTGTTTCGGCAGAATAGATTTGTTGAAATTATCTCCTTAACCAACAGATTGTCTTTGCAAAGGCGATATTTTTGTCAAAATGGACAACATTCTTGGTCAGTTGGTAAATGTCTGCTAACCATGTAGAGGCTGACTGGCTGCAGCATCATGTGACTGAAGTGACGTCAGAGCGGCCGATACATCAGTCACTAGTGATCGGTTCAGATACATCGGTCACTAGTGATCGGTTCAGATACATTGGTCACTAGTGATCGGTTCAGATACATTGGTCACTAGTGATCGGTTCAGATACATCAGTCACTAGTGATCGGTTCAGATACATTGGTCACTAGTGATCGGTTCAGATACATCAGTCACTAGTGATCGGTTCAGATACATCGGTCACTAGTGATCGGTTCAGATACGTTGGTCACTAGTGATCGGTTCAGATACGTTGGTCACTAGTGATCGGTTCAGATACATCGGTCACTAGTGATCGGTTCAGATACATTGGTCACTAGTGATCGGTTCAGATACGTCGGTCACTAGTGATCGGTTCAGATACGTTGGTCACTAGTGATCGGTTCGGGGAAAATCAACCCCCCCACACCAGATGGACGTTCAGTCTGAAGATCAGGACAGGATGATGAGAGTTATTTTCCTCCTCTTGCTCTTTGCTGAATCCCTTCTCTACTTGTTTATCGCCTAATGATCAATCAGAAATAATGAGCAAAAGAAGAAGAGCTGGCTGCCTTCTGCTTCCCTACCCCATCCTTCCATATGCTTTGCTGTAGTTGGGGTCGATGCCAATGGCCAGCTCACAGTCTTGCACGGCTCCGGCATAGTTGCCCAGTTTGCTGTACGCTGCGGCCCTGCACACCACACACACACACACACACACACACACACACACACACACACACACACACAGGATCAACGCACAGTTCAACTGTGAGCAATATGGGGACATGGGACCAGAGTGTCTGCAGGTTTCATCAAGGACTGGTTAAGATCTTTTTATGGCAGTTTGAATGAAATATCAGACCTATTTTGCAATTGAAATGAAGTGGGAATTGAAAACAGAGCAGTCAGGATCCAGATCTGAGAGACTGGACTGACTTCTCACTGAAAGAACAGCGCAACAAGAAAACAGCATTTTAAAAGACCTCAGAAACTGAATTTAAGACTTAAAATGCTTTAACAGTATTTGACATCTTTTAAGGCCTTGAGTTTAGATAATATGATTTAAGACATTTTTAAGACTTTTTCAGGACCTGCAGACACTCTGACACCAGGACTGCAACACAATCCATACTTTACGTTTCCAGACCTTAACTACTCGACTTGATGTGAAGATTTATGACGGTCAACTAGATCACATCACTGTATAGCGGAACATTATTCTAATATCACAGTTTGTGAAATGACAGCGGATCCACAACTACACAGAATGTGTAGTCGTCTCTAGCTGAATTCCTATTTCTGAACACATTCTAAAACTTCACCATATAAATGATCCTGAACTTCTCCACACTTCCCAAGATGAGACCTGTGAAGGAACGCTCCCACCGAGCTTCATAGGAAACGTACCTGTTGCAGTAGTAGACGGCGTTCTGAGGGTTTATGGCGATGGCCTTGGAGTAAAACTCAACAGCGGCTGCAAAGTTCTCCACTTTCATTTGGTCGTTACCTGAAGATGAGACAAACTTGATTTGTCAAGGGCTTGAACTCAGCCTGTCACTGGAAACAAGACTCACTGAGCGCCTTTTCATGCTCACTAAAAACCCGGTAACTGGGAATAATGAGGTTATGGCAATAATTCCACTGATACGTTTACATGCACTCTAGTAATGTGATAACAGGGAAAACCGGTTTACATGATTCAGTCAGTTGATTTCTCTCCTTAAGGAAGTGATGTAAAACTCAAACTTCCTGTCGGTTGTTTTGCATTTTGATCATAAAGCCGCGCGCAGCTTCTTTTCATCTGGTCAGGTTTCTGTCTCATTACTTTGCAGAACAGTTTAACAACAGTTGTTTACTGTTCTAATGTTCGCTGCTTCCTGGACGTTGTTCTCTGTCCGGTTACGTTTTGCTCTCAGGCTCAGATGTGAAAAGCGTGAAGAAATCAGACTGAAGGTAAACATGCGCTAAATATTTTGAAACATTGGTAAAAAACCTGCGGTGTTAATCGGGTTTCTCATAATGCGATTCCAGCTTATCAGATTAAGGAAATCACACTGTGCTGTTTACATGAGCACTTGAATAATGATGAACTGCCTATGATCAGTTCATAGGCAGTTCATCATTAATGTGCTTGTTTTAACAGCCTCAATATTTTAGCCCGTGTAAAGACAACACAGCGTTAACCCTTTATAGCTTTGTTTCCAATGCATTTTAAACCAGCTGACAGAGGGAAATGAACACCAGCCTACTGATGAACTTCATTGCTGATAAACTTTAACAGTGGCTGGTAAGTCGATCACTTGTGTTCGCCACTTTGACAGATCAGTCCTTTCTCTTCTCAAAGTTACTGCAGCTGAACTCTGAATCCGCTGAGTCTGTGTGACGAACAGCTTCTGGTCTGAAGTGACAAACTGCTGCCGGTCTTACCGTCGGTTTTGAGTCGCTCTGCCTCGGCTATCTGTTCCTCGGTGGGGGAGTCGGGGGTCGTGTCTATCTTCACCTGGGGCGGGGCGGTGTGCTGCCACACAATGACAACACTGTGAGTCATCCACTTCCTGGAGCATGTCGGCTAACAGTGTGACAGCGGTCCGGATGACCTCACTGACTCAAAATTCAACATCATTTCCACAAATACTTCATTGTAACGCCTAAATCAACAAGTACAACGGTCCTGATTCTATTGTTATAAACTAATTCAAGGATCCAATAGTGCAAACACTTTGAAACGACTAACAGCCAGGTTCATTCCTCACAGCAGAGATCTGCACCACAAAGGCCTGCAGCTGCAGCTTGGCTGGTCATATAGACTACATGTGTGAGCCTTTTTCAGTTCGACCGTCATGTTATGAGCACTATCTTCTGACAGCAGGTTGAGATGGTGCCATGTAAAGCAGATACACGCTGGTTATTTACCGAGTCTACCTTGGGTGTAGCAGAGGCGAAGATCTCCGGTAACGTCTGGGTGACGGCGAGGCTCTGGTCGTCAGTCGAAACTTCGAAGGCTGTCTCCAAACACTGGACAGCAACTGGAAAACAAAAACGGAACACGTGTAAATGAAATATACCAGCCTCAAATTAATTATAGTAGTGACATTCAGCACTGCAGTACATGGCCCTCGTCAGCTGCCTGCCATTATAACATTTCATTATTTATTCTCCCTTGTGCTTTTGCTGCTTAGCTTACCAATAAACCATGAGTGCTTAGATTTAATGGGTAATAGAACACAACAACTCCCAACTTAAGTACATAAAGGACAGGCATGTCTTTGCTGCACCCTGAGCCAACACATGACGAGCTGCGGTCAGTAGCCGTCTGTCACCTTCTAGACTCTCCTGGGCGTCTGAGGTCAGGTCCCCGGAGTCGAGCTGCTCATGGAGGAACTGGATGATGGAGAAGGCGAGACGCTTAGTGTCTGTCATTGTGATGGATGGAGGCTCAAACCTCTGTGCTCTGTGATGGAAGAAAGACCCTGGGACAGAGATACATAGGGCACACTTAATTAGATACCTAGCAAGTTATACATGAATGTCAGTAGCTGTCTACATGAAATATATGGCTTAGAAGAAAAGAGATGGCTTACAGATTCGTTACTCATGTATATAATGAATTGAATTGACTTTCATCCCGTCCTAAGTAACATGTACAGAGGCACACTTATCAGACTAAGTTAAGCCCCTAGCATTAGCTTATCGAATATTCTAGAAACCCAGGCTAAATATGTCGAGGCACGGCTATCTTACTAAAGCTAACAACTGCCAGCTAACATTATCTTTGTAACGTTAGTTTCATAATCATGCACGCTGACGCTAACGTTAGCTACTTAATCAACGTTGAAGAGTGCTACATAGCAGGTGGCTAACTGTTGGATCAAAGCTAATTCAAGTTAAACATCACCAAGCCGGTAGGGTCGTACTGAAGAGGTCAGTTTGAACTTGAACTCTTTATTCATCAATCAAGTTAGCTAGGTAACCGTAGCTACTTTTAGCTTAGCCAGCTATCATGCCAACAAAAGGCTTAACTTACGCTAGCCTCGATACGTTCCGTTCAATGTTGTGTAGAGAGAACGTCACGCCAAAGTCCAATCACAACTCTGGTAATTAAATGCTGACGTGCTTATCGGCGAAGGCACGGACCTGTCAGAACACGATGTAAGACCGTTTACGAGTCATTGGTGTCTTCTGGTAAATTCGGCATATACGTGATTCACCGAGCAGCACTTTATTTCAATAAAATGGAACTTGAAAATTGATTCCTCATTGCTCGCTACCGCCCACCAATGTGTAACGTTAACGTTATTGACAATGTTGAAATAAAGGGCAAAACAGTTATAAAAGGTGTAATTTTATTGAAATAAGTACTGCTTGGTGTATTGGATGTATGCCGAATTGAACAATGGCTCCTAACATATCATAAAAAGTCTTAAGTTATGTTCTAATAGGCATGTTCCTTTGCCGATAAACTAGGCCACATTACATTGCTAGAGTTTTGAAAGGAGCTTGGCGTGACGTCTCCATGCGAGAACGGCACGTATGGGAGCTACAATTCCGCGAGAGCTAAAACTAGCAGAGAAGCTAACGGTTAGCTAGTTGACCATTCGTGGACACTGTCTGTAACAGTGCTGTATATATATGAATCTGTGTCATGCCACCAAATCTAGCATTATAATCAGGTGAAGTGTTTTCCTACCAGCTGTCTTTGTATTTCAGGTCTGGATTAGCGTGGTATGGGTGTTGTTAATCGTTACTGCTCCTCCAACAGCTCTAACGTAACATTAGCCAATCAGCTAGCTAGCTCGTCGCCTAGTTATGTCGTCGCATGAGGCGCACTATGCTCTGCCGTTGGACAGCTGCTGCGTCAAGCTATCAGGAAAAAAACAGAAAAGGACCGGAAATAGTGGCAATTTTGTCTCCAGAATAAAAACCTTAAGAAGTTGACGTGATACTGGTTACTGTAGTTCTCATTATGTGGCATATAGGCCTACAACTGTGCCTTGCCCATGGGTTAAAATCGACTTTTACAAGGTAGTAGACATCCTTAACTTGTCTGGTATACATTTTGTGTTTGAGGATTTGTTTGTAAAAGTTCAGCAGAATAGACCTACAGTACTGTATATCTGCACCCACTGTACACCTGAACGTCCATTTCTGAGGTTTTCGTGGGAGTTTTCCCCATGGGAGTATTATATAGTTTTCCCTTGTTTTCACTGGGCCTAAGGTTTCGGGTATTGTTTTCATTTTCAATTATCGTATTCATTCATTGTTTCATAACGTGGACATTGTGAAGCCCTTTGAGAACTACACAAATAAACTTGACTTCATCTTGCATCTCTCTTGTGGGTATATAATACGGTATGGGCATAAAATGAAAAAACAACAACAACATTTTAACCAACTACAGATTCCTCTTGAATAATATTTTTCTTTTCACTATGGTGCTTTGTGTATTTTTACTGAAAAATTGGCACTCGTTCGTCAATAAGGGTTTTATTTTGGAAAATGGTGACCGGAAGTTTTTTTTTTTTTTATTCTAGCTGCCTTGACACGCCCGTAGAGCTGACTGACACCCAGCAGCAGACCACACGCGCACTAACAAACGTTGTGATTCATTTTCTGCAATATGGGACCGACAGGTATGTGCCGATGTGTTTATGTCACTATGTCAGTATAATGTAAAAGTAGTGAGCAGCGGCTGGACAAACTGTCCGCTCTCTGTCCCGGTGGAAACATTTTGGCTTTAGTCAATGAATCAGAGTCATCTAGCTAGTTGACGTGCTATTAGCTGGCTAAAGTTACAGTCACCAGAATATAATATAATGTTAGCTGCATGCCGGTTCAGTGTATAAGAAGAAAGCTAAACCGCCGTGTATTTTTTGTTCGTTTCTCGGTAGTTCTGACTGATCCAACCCGCCTGCTGCTGAGTTTAGCATGTTAGCTCATTCTGCTTATTCACGGAGCTAACAGCAGAGCACGGGGGCTTCTGCCCTCACGGCGAGGCTGTGGTGTGGCTGCGGAGAGCAGGCTGGGCAGGGATGGATTATCAATCCAGTTGGATTGGATTAGCTCACAACACCAATCTCTCTAGCCTCGATGCATTCTGGCTCATTTGTAAGGAGAGAAAACTACGTTAACTGTATTCAGAAATCTGTGAATTCAGTGTTGAATTGCTTGTCGCCAAACGTACATATCACGTAAACCACAACTCAAGACATTTAATGAATCGTTATGGTCTGCTGATAAATTCGGCATACATCTGATCCACCAAACAGCTGCTATTTCAGCTACATTTCAACTTTTGTAATCGGTTCACACTGCTCGCTACCGTTCACTACGGTGTATTTTTGGTGAAAGAAGGTAGTGGGAATAGCAGGCGATCCAACTCTAAAAGTTGAAATTTGATTGAAATAAATTGCTGCTTGGTAGATTATATGTATGCCGAAGTGAATGATAGCTCCTGATGATTCAGTAAAGGTATTGAGACGTATTTTATGGGGTTCGTACTCTCGCTGACAAGTAATGACTTAAAAAATTGGCAGATTTTTAAAGGGTGTCACGTTCCCTCCATGCAAGAGAACGGCAGCTTACTTAGATCTTTCTGTCATCAGTTACAGGCTGAATATAGATGTTTGTTTCAGATCTGAAGCAGCCAGCGGAACCTGCTTCTGCCTTGTCTCCTCAATCTGCTGCTGGACAAATAAACCTCTTGTTAATCTAAAGCAGTGGTTCCCAAACTGGGGTCTGGGGACTGCCCGGGGTCCTTGAGGAGGTTTCAGGGGATCCCCAGCAAAATGAGGAATAGTTTGATTTTAGTATCCCTTCACTGCTTCCCTCCCCACCTACAGTATAGACAGTTATATTATTCTGTACCAAGTTATATCTAAGAGCAAAAATGTTGATATGAGGAAGCTTGGGCATTTGGTTACACCACAGGCCTTCATGCTGAGTAGCTGCTCACAAATGCTTTTTTTATTCAGGATGACTGTTCATATCTATTCTGGGATGTAACCCACATCCCATGCCAATATGAACTGACAGTGGCGTTAAATAAAGCAGAGTAACAATAGCAAAAAGATGTCCCATCTGTTTTTATTCCAACACATTTTGGTTCCAGTTTGGACTGAATTGAGTCGTCAAGTTGTCTGTTTTCTTTCCATCGCTGTTTCTCATTGTACTCCACGCTAATGCTGGCCGAAACAAAATTATGACAACTGTCTCAGGGGAATGATGTAAGATTTACTTGTTGTCATGGCGTTGTGCTTAAAAATTTCAATACAAGTTGCATGGCTGCAGATGGGAACTGAAAAAAAAGTTGGGAAACTTTCAGCTGCAGTGTGAACGAAGCCTAAATGATTTAAGATTTCTTCCTCAGTCCGACCAGCAGCCAAAAAACCCAAAGAATTCATTTTGTAACGATATGAAACAGAGAAAAGCAGAAAATCTCAGCATTTGTGAAGCTGTAACCAGTGAATGTTTGGTATTTACACTTAATAAATGACTAAAACGATTCATTGTTTATCAGAATTATAACTGATGAATTTTCTGTCGATGGACCACGTGTCTCAGCGGTATGAGTCTGACCTCGGCGCGGTGTGTTGCAGGAGAGGTGGTGTTCGGCGGCCCGGCGCCGGTCTGCTCTGACAACCGTCTGCGCTGGGACCTGAACCCCCAGCAGATCCAGCAGCTGTCAGAGGAACTCATCACCAACACCAAGAAGGTGTACGACTTGGTGGGGGGGCTGGAGCTCGACGCCGTCACCTTCGAAAACACCCTGAAGGCCCTCGCCGACGTGGAGGTGGAGTACACAGGTCAGCCTCTCCTCTGCCTCCCTCCTCTGCCTCCCTCCCTCCTCTTCCTCTCCCCCTCTTCCTCCCTCCTCTTCCTCTTCCTCCCTCCTCTTTCTCCCTCCTCTTCCTCTCCCCTCTTTCTCCCTCCTCTTCCTCTCCCCCTCTTCCTCTCCTCTTCCTCTGCTGCTGGAGTCAGAACAGTATTCCACTTCGACAGCTGTGGCTGTTCCAAGACCGATACTGATACTGTTGTGTTGAAGCTGCTGATAGCTGATATTTTGTGCTGATATTTAATATCTTTAATATTATATTATAATATCAGAATCATATCATATATATTCAACAGAGGTGTGACCAAGTCAACTTTGCTCAAGTCCCAAGTCAGTCTCAAGTTTTGATGCACAAGTCTCAAGTCAAGTCCCAAGTCTAAATGTAGATTACAAAGTTAAGTCCAAGTCAAGTCCAAGTCATTAATGTCAAGTCTCAAGTCTAAATGTAGAACAGCAAGTCAAGTCAGAACAAATCAAGAGTCCAGTATCAATTTAATATCTTAAAGAAAACTAAATATCTAGGACTTTTCAATGCAATATGGTTTTAATAGGATAAAAACTTGGTAAGAGCATCATGAGTTTGATTTCTATAATCAGTTTCAACTTCAATAAATTCAATCATTCCATACAAATTCAGAAAACAGAATTTAAATTCAGTCGTCCGCTGGAACAAATCTCATCACTTTCAATCTAAGTCATTTACACAAACACAAGATCTCAAGTCAAGACTTTAGAAACCTTTTCAAGTCATCAAAGTACAAGTCAGAGTCAAGTCCCAAGTCACCAGAACCCAAGTCAAGTCAAGTCTCAAGTCTTCTCTTCATGCATCAAGTCAAGTCTCAAGCAGTTCAAACTGGGACTCGAGTCCAAGTCATGTGACTCGAGTCCCCAAGCAGAGGTGGGCTAAACAAACAATTCCATGTATTCACAGTTTCCTCCAGAGTTTTCTTCTTGTCAGGGTGGAAAAGCCGCTGAAACATTTCGAGCATCAAGGGACACGAAAACTCTCCACTGAAACCCCCTGCCCCCCACCCCCGCCCCCCCCGCCCCCCGACTCTATATAAAGGTCTGACAGGTTAATGTTGCCTCATTGTCAGCGAACAATACACACATTGTAGCACATGTACACCATTTACTTCACTAGCAGCCGCTGGAAGGTTCAGTATAGTGTAAATGGTGTTAAGTGACATTCTGCATTGAAATACAGAACGTATTGTTCCAGCAGCCTGCCAGCTTTTTACTAACCAAATCCAATATGAAGAGAAACCTGATGATGAACACTTAAAGGTGATAAAGTAGGCCTAAACCTCACAAGGAGGATAGCTTTACAAAACTGATGATGAAAACGATGCGTGTTTTGATCGCCAGGAACAAACTGAAAAAAGCTGCCATAAACGGCTCTTCTGATTGGTCAAGCAATCTCCGTAAGGCCGCCACCCCCGCTCCACCCGTTCAGATAGAGACTTGCACATTTGTAAATCTTTTCCTCAGGTGTTTTGCCACAATAATATTTCACAAGTCCGATCTGATCCAGTTCACTGTGTTGGCGGTTCAGTCTCAAGCACACAGACTTCTCTAGAACTCTGTGGCTTTATACTGACAGAAATAATGAGACGGGCCACGAGAGACGAGACGTTTTCTTGGTTATCATTGTTTTTGTCCTCCAGATTTTCTTGTGTTTCGTACACTTTGTCAGAGCATTAACTTTGTGTGAGTCGCAGTCCAGAACATCACGGTCAGGTCTCCGCAGCTTCACCTAGCTCTCCTCTCCTCTCGCTCCTCTGCTGCCATTGTGAGCGGAGAGGGAAAGGTCTGAGTTGGCAGGAACGAGGTATGTGACGGTACAGCAGGTCAGCAGTTTGTACAGAAAGAGCCGCTGAACCAGCCGGGGCTCCTACAATAGAGCGGAGGCTTTGTTTTGCAGCGCAGCGGAGTGCGGGCTGAAAGCACCTGCATGCTGTGAGCTGCGGGTCAGAGCTGCGGGTCAGAGCTGCGGGTCAGAGCTGCTGCGGGTCAGAGCTGCAGCGGGTCAGAGCTGCGGGTCAGAGCTGCTGCGGGTCAGAGCTGCAGCGGGTCAGAGCTGCGGGTCAGAGCTGCTGCGGGTCAGAGCTGCGGGTCAGAGCTGCAGCGGGTCAGAGCTGCAGCAGGTCAGAGCTGCAGCAGGTCAGAGCCGCCGGTCAGAGCTGCAGCGGGTCAGAGCTGCAGCAGGTCAGAGCTGCAGCGGGTCAGAGCTGCAGCAGGTCAGAGCTGCAGCAGGTCAGAGCTGCCGGTCAGAGCTGCAGCGGGTCAGAGCTGCAGCAGGTCAGAGCTGCCGGTCAGAGCTGCTGCGGGTCACAGCTGCGGGTCAGAGCTGCAGCGGGTCAGAGCTGCAGCATGTCAGAGCCGCCGGTCAGAGCTGCAGCAGGTCAGAGCTGCAGCAGGTCAGAGCTGCAGCAGGTCAGAGCCGCCGGTCAGAGCTGCAGTGGGTCAGAGCTGCAGCGGGTCAGAGCTGCAGCATGTCAGAGCCGCCGGTCAGAGCTGCAGCAGGTCAGAGCTGCAGCAGGTCAGAGCTGCAGCAGGTCAGAGCCGCCGGTCAGAGCTGCAGCGGGTCAGAGCTGCCGGTCAGAGCTGCAGCGGGTCAGAGCTGCAGCGGGTCAGAGCTGCAGCAGGTCAGAGCTGCCGGTCAGAGCTGCAGCGGGTCAGAGCTGCAGCGGGTCAGAGCTGCAGCAGGTCAGAGCTGCCGGTCAGAGCTGCTGCGGGTCTGAGCTGCGGGTCAGAGCTGCAGCGGGTCAGAGCTGCAGCGGGTCTGAGCTGCGGGTCAGAGCTGCAGCGGGTCAGAGCTGCAGCGGGTCTGAGCTGCGGGTCAGAGCTGCAGCGGGTCAGAGCTGCAGCGGGTCAGAGCTGCAGCGGGTCTGAGCTGCGGGTCAGAGCTGCAGCGGGTCAGAGCTGCAGCGGGTCAGAGCTGCAGCGGGTCTGAGCTGCGGGTCAGAGCTGCAGCGGGTCAGAGCTGCAGCGGGTCAGAGCTGCAGCGGGTCTGAGCTGCGGGTCAGAGCTGCAGCGGGTCAGAGCTGCAGCGGGTCAGAGCTGCTGCGGGTCAGAGCTGCAGCGGGTCAGAGCTGCGGGTCAGAGCTGCTGCGGGTCAGAGCTGCCGCGGGTCAGAGCTGCAGCGGGTCAGAGCTGCTGCGGGTCAGAGCTGCGGGTCAGAGCTGCTGCGGGTCTGAGCTGCGGGTCAGAGCTGCAGCGGGTCAGAGCTGCCGCAGGTCAGAGCTGCAGCGGGTCAGAGCTGCGGGTCAGAGCTGCTGCGGGTCAGAGCTGCGGGTCAGAGCTGCTGCGGGTCAGAGCTGCTGCGGGTCAGAGCTGCAGCGGGTCAGAGCTGCAGCGGGTCAGAGCTGCTGCGGGTCAGAGCTGCAGCGGGTCAGAGCTGCAGCGGGTCAGAGCTGCAGCGGGTCAGAGCTGCTGCGGGTCAGAGCTGCTGCGGGTCAGAGCTGCAGCGGGTCAGAGCTGCAGCGGGTCAGAGCTGCTGCGGGTCTGAGCTGCAGGTCAGAGCTGCAGCGGGTCAGAGCTGCAGCGGGTCAGAGCTACCGGTCAGAGCTGCGGGTCAGAGAGCAGCGACTGGTGACTCCAGCTCTCATCAGGTTAAAAGTGACGGCCTTTTGTCACAGCTGCATGACTAAATGACAAGTGAAAACTAGCTTAGCATGTAACAGGTTGCATGCTTGTAGAGCTGAACAGTTAATTGAAAAAAAATCTAAATCACAATATGAACTTCTGCAATTTCCAAATCTCAGAGGCTGCAGTTAATTTCTTCAGAGAGAGTTCGGTCCACTTGTGTTTGTGTAAATGACTAAAAGACCAGACCAGAATTTAAATTCTGTTTTCTGAATTTGTATGGAATGATTGAATTTATTGAAGTTGAAACTGATTATAGAAATCAAACTCATGATGCTCTTACCAAGTTTTTATCCTATTAAAACCATATTGCATTGAAAAGTCCTAGATATTTAGTTTTCTTTAAGATATTAAATTGATACTGGACTCTTGATTTGTTCTGACTTGACTTGCTGTTCTACATTTAGACTTGAGACTTGACATTAATGACTTGACTTGGTAATCTACATTTAGACTTGGGACTTGACTTGAGACTTGTGCATCAAAACTTGAGACTGACTTGGGACTCGAGCGAAGTTGACTCGGTCTCACCTCTGATAACAAGTAAACATGTCGTCCCCCGTGAATGATGCAGACTCTCCTCGGGCCAATCAGGATCAAGACACATCATCCCAAGTCACAAGCCGACCCATTTAATGTTATTTTTACATGTTAGCAGATATCGTCATATATTGATATTGAAATACTTCTTATGATTATCATGATATTAATTTTGTCCGCATCACAGCTCATTGGCTGTGTATATATTATTATAATCACCTGTTATTGGCCGTGTGCTAATGGAACAGAACACTTTCCATTACTCTCCTCTCATGGAAAGCACCAAGCAGCTTCTCCTGCTGGAAGATCTGTGGCACAAAGCAACATGAATATCAATATGAGAGTTGTAGCTGTGATGGGCTTGATTTTCCATTCTGATAGATACCAGATACCAGCAGCTTCTATTAGAACTATTGAAGTTTCCATTTAATTTGATGGCAGAATGTTTTTGATGGCAGAATTAAGTTGACATGTAGAATCACAATTTCTCCACCCATAGAGGAGCATGGACTCATTCAGTTCAAGCAAAAACATGAAATTCATCAAACTGAATGTGATTGACGTCTCTTCCCCCCCCCCCCCCCCCCCCCCCCCCAGTCCAGAGGAACATGCTGGACTTCCCGCAGCACGTCTCTCCCAGTAAGGAGGTTCGGACAGCGAGCACCGAGGCCGACAAGAGGCTGTCAGAGTTCGACGTGGAGATGAGCATGAGGGAGGACGTTTACCAGAGGATCATCGCTCTGGAGGTGAACTGAGGAGATGGATAGATGGATAGATAGATAGATGGATAGATGGATGGATAGGTAGGTAGGGAGGAAGGAAGGTACCACCCTTCCTCCCTAAACCCATCTAACCTCAGTTTACCCAACATTTTATTTACTCTGCCTGTCAAAAATTTGGACGCACCACATTTTTCTTTATTTTTACTATTTTCCACATTTTAGAATAACAGTAAAGACTTAAAACTATGAAATAACACAAATGGAATTATGCAGCGACCAAAAAAGTGTTAAACAAATCAAAACTATCTTATATTTTAGATTCTTTGCCTTGATGGAAAGACAAAGGCTTTGGAAAGAAATTCATACATAGGATCAACTTCACTATTTATATTTGACTAAGAAACTCATTTCAAGCATTTAAGCAGAAGCCTTTAGATCAGAATGCTTTAAGAGAATGAAACAGGACATTCAGTCAGGAGTCAGACTGGACTGGCGGTGTAGAGACAGTGGAGAAGAAGGTTTAGAGTTTGGAGGAAGACTGGAATAAATCTTTATGGTGGAAATTAATAGTAAGTAGAATCAAACTGATGCAAGTTAAATGAAGATGTGGTCTTTTAAGGTGGGGCAACACATTAATATTTCCTGCATGTTTCTTCAATCTACATCGATCAAAGAAATATGCAGGCTTGTTGTAGAGTTTTTGATACTGATGAGGATTTGCTCGTCCAGCAGGACAGTCTGCAGAAACCAGGGAGTAACGTGTTTCTGCCACAAGGTGGAGCCAGTTAATTTGGTTAGAAATGAACAAAATTGACCAGACATTTTGACTGCAGAGTGATATTAGATGTGAAACAGCAGTCTGATCAGCCAATCAGAATTGAGCATTCAAAAGGCCATGCGGTAATATTTATTTATTATCTGTTTGTGTCTGTAAAGAGGAAGGAGAGGAATCATTTAGATTCGGTCGACTTCCTGTCGTACGTCGGTGTGTTGCAGGACTTCTTCACTGTGCTGCGTGCTCATGTCATTCTCATAAGCCGTGTTATTTCTCACTGCAGAAGAAGATTGACGCTGACAGCCTCACCACAGAGTCCAAGAGGTACATGGAGCGACTGATCAAACTGGGCAAGAGGAACGGCCTCCACCTGCCCAAAGAGACTCAAGAGGTGACGGCCGTTTCTTCACGCTTTAACACCTGAAGAGTGCTGTTTCCTAAGATCTTTGTATTCATCCCCAAATGTGACATCTTTAAATTCATCATTGAGTATTTCCAAAATACAGAAGATCCAATCAGTAAAAGTGCTTGTAGCGTTCAGTCAACCAGTGACTCAAGTTCTCTACTGTCCTTTGAAAAAGTACGATCTCTTGTTCTAATGTTGTGCTGTCAATCATTTAGTCAGAGAAACTGGAACTTCAGATGGTGAAGATCTGACTCTGTATCTCTGCATCACATATCAGCGTCTCACTCCTCTCACTCCTCTCACTCCTCTCCATCTTCACTCTGCTGACAGGAGATCAAGACGATTAAGAAGAAGCTGAGCAACCTTTGCATCGACTTCAACAAATATCTGAACGAAGACACCACCAGTCTGTCCTTCAGCCGGGAGGAGCTGGGTGAGTTCTACCTACCTGCAGTACATTAAAGCAATACTCTGCTTAGTGTTAACATGGGGTTATCTGGCTCTGGACCGCCATGAAAACCAGAATATAAACTACTCACCAAGATCGGATGCACCGTGATGGGCAGTGATCTATACTGATCTATACTGATCTATAGTGATCTATACTGATCTATACTGATCTATAGTGATCTATACTGATCTATACTGATCTATAGTGATCTATACTGATCTGTAGTGATCTGTATGATCCATACTGATCTATAGTGATCTATACTGATCTATAATGATCTATACTGATCTATATGATCTATACTGATCTATACTGATCTATACTGATCTATAGTGATCCATACTGATCTGTAGTGATCTGTATGATCCATACTGATCTATAGTGATCTATACTGATCTATACTGATCTATAGTGATCTATACTGATCTATACTGATCTATAATGCCCTATACTGATCTATAATGATCTATACTGATCTATAATGATCTATACTGATCTATATGATCTATACTGATCTATACTGATCTATAGTGATCTATACTGATCTATAATGCCCTATACTGATCTATAATGATCTATACTGATCTATAGTGATCCATACTGATCTGTAGTGATCTGTATGATCCATACTGATCTATAGTGATCTATACTGATCTATAATGATCTATACTGATCTATATGATCTATACTGATCTATACTGATCTATACTGATCCATACTGATCTATAGTGATCCATACTGATCTATAGTGATCTATACTGATCTATACTGATCCATACTGATCTATAGTGATCCATACTGATCTGTAGTGATCTATAATGATCCATACTGATCTATAGTGATCTATAGTGATCTATACTGATCTATACTGATCCATACTGATCTATAGTGATCCATACTGATCTATAGTGATCTATACTGATCTATACTGATCCATACTGATCTATAGTGATCCATACTGATCTGTAGTGATCTGTATGATCCATACTGATCTATAGTGATCTATACTGATCTATAGTGATCTATACTGATCTATATGATCCATACTGATCTATACTGATCCATACTGATCTATAGTGATCCATACTGATCTGTAGTGATCTGTATGATCCATACTGATCTATAGTGATCTATAATGATCTATACTGATCCATACTGATCTATACTGATCTATATGATCCATACTGATCTATAATGATCTATACTGATCTATAGTGATCTATACTGATCCATACTGATCTATACTGATCTATATGATCCATACTGATCTATAATGATCTATACTGATCCATACTGATCTATAGTGATCCATACTGATCCATACTGATCTATAGTGATCTATAGCGCCGCCCAGAGGGCAGCATCTGGACAAGGTGGTGTGCTGGGTGGGGGGGGGGGGGGGGGGGGGTTCAGGATGAATTTCCTTGCTGTTTTAGAGCTGCAGGTAATCTTTGCTCCATGAATCAAAACCTTTCATCAGACTCGAACTCCTGCACACTCACATTTATTTTTTTAACAAAATGTTAAAGTTCTAAAAAGTTTATGACAAGAAAAACTTGTGATGATATGAATCGCAGTTTAAATTGCAATTACAATATTCTATCAAATAATCACAATTACATTTTCTATCAATATCTTTCTGCCCGACCGCCAACTCCTAAACCTTTAACTGTGGCTGGTTAGTCAGTCTCCTCTCCAGGTAACCAGCCGTCACTGGGCGTCCCGTTCTAATTGGCTTCTTGATTTCTTCCCTGGTTGCCGTGGGTAACATGACACCTGTCTGTCTCCAGGCGGTCTCCCTGAAGACTTCCTGAGCTCCCTGGAGCCGGACGGGGACATGCTGAAGGTCACCCTGAAGTATCCTCACTACTTCCCCACCATGAAGAAATGTTTCGTCCCAGAAACCCGCAAGAAGCTGGAGGAGGCCTTCAACTCCCGCTGCAAAGAGGTGAGACAGTCACATCAAATCAACACGGCGTTTAAATCACAGGTCACACAGTCAGCTGATCCTGATATCCAGAGTGATTTACGATGCATGCAGCAGTCACATGAGCTTCATTTCTTTATTGCCAAAAATGTACAAGCAGCCCGCAGTGCCAGGTCAGGGATTTGTACATATAAACCCTGAAAACAGATAAAATGCTGAAACAAGAGAGAAGGAGGACAAACTGTGGGTGAGACGGTGAAACTCAGCACAGTGTCACTGTGTTGTAGCAGAAGATGAAAGTATTGATGAAGTATTAATAGCAGATTTCCCTCCAAATCCACCCTGGTGGCGCACAATGTAAAATGCAGTGTAGGTTAAGACTTTTGGAAATTTAAATTATGGTGTTAAAGGAATAGTTCACCCAAAAAAATTAAAATTCGGTCATTATCTACTCATTCTCCTGCCAGTACAAACTCGGGTGAGTGTTTTTTCTTCATACAACTTACCTGGAGTTCTCCAGGCTCGCTGCTGGAGGAGCTTCTTCCAGTGAACTGGGAGCCGGACGTTCTGCTTCAAAAAGGGCAACAAATGTCCGTAAAATTACTCCATAAAGCTCGTGTAGTATAATCAAAGTCTTCTGACGCCTGACGATCGCTCTGTGAGTCGAAAAAAATGAAATTTTATCAATAATTTAATGAAAATCCGAGTCGATCGCCATTGCATTTACTTAAGCATTACCGTGTACAGTGTGTGCGATAGTGTGCGACCTCCATCTCGTGAGGTTTGGTAATGCGATCGACTCGGATTTTCATTAAATTATGGAGCAAATTTTGTTTTTTTCAACTCATAGAGCGATCGTCAGGCGTCAGAAGACTTTGGTTATACTACACGAGCTTTATGGAGTAATTTTATGGACAGTTATTGCCCTTTTTGAAGCAGAACGTCCGGCTCCCCGTTCACTGGAAGAAGCTCCTCCAGCAGCGAGCGTGGAGAACAATTTTTGGGTGAACTATTCCTTTTAAGTTTATAATTTTTGTAAACTTGAAAATTTAATTTGGAAAGTAAGTAATTTGGGAAGCATCTTTGAGTACTACATAATTAAAATGTATTATGGAAAAGTTTTGGATGTAGTTGTGAATAAGCGTGTCAGTAACCGGAGTGCTGTGCGGCTGCAGGAGAACTCGTCCATCCTGAAGGAGCTGGTGCAGCTGCGGGCGCAGAAGAGCGCGCTGCTCGGCTTCAGCACGCACGCCGACTTCGTCCTGGAGATGAACATGGCCAAGTCCGGCAGGAAGGTGGCCGGCTTCCTGGGTGGGTGTTCCAGACCGGACTCGCATCACAAACCTGTTGTCCGGTGGAGGCAGAGAGACGAGTGAAGAGCAAACAGAGACAGAGAGAAGCTCATCCATAAAACTGAGCGGCGGGTGTAGCGTGACGTCGGGGGCGGAAACCGTCACAGTGGGGCGTTTTCCACCTGATCTAGTCAGATGGTATACTGTAGAAATGAATGAAAACACATTTTAATTACTAAAAAAAAATCAATAGATTAAGTTCCATTTAATTATCACTGGAAGCATGAAAATGTTTAATAAATAAATATGACTCTCACACTGGCTTTGCAGTCAATTAGCGCTCTGATTGCGGTTATAAAAGCCAGTTTCTGATATGTTTCAGTTTATCATAATAAAAAAAGAGAAGATGATCATTTTTATCAGCTGCTGGAGTGGTAGAGAGCTACAGCACACGGCTGCCACTGCTCCCATATATTTATCTTACAGCGTCTCGATAGATCTTCATCAGGTCACGATCACCACATATGTTCAATTTATCATTTCAGTAACTCGCATCATAAACATTTGTTTTATCATGGTCAACATAGGAAGTTGCAGCAGTAAGTGCATGAGGAGCAAGAGGTTTATCTGCCGTTCTGACTCGTCTCTGCTGCCCACTGACACACAGGTGGACAAGCTGTTAAATATGTAAAGCTTAATTAACATGTCGGTTTTGATTGGCTAGTTTTGCTGTTTTGACTCTGTACTGTTATCTCTTTCAAAATCAGCTGATACGTTGACTGAGGTTGAATTACAAACACTGAAGTAACTGTTCAAACAAAATGCTACTTATATTACACCTTCCCCCCATTTGACAAAGATATTACATGAACATCGCCACACTTGATATCATATTTCCAACCACTTTATTGTGGTGCGATGTGGAGTCCAGTGTTAAGACTATTGAAATGCATCCAGAAGTCAGGCAGAGGAAAGATGCAGATCCTTCTTTAGGTGATTAGAAAACTCTTACATGGGCCGTCTGTGTTTTTATAATGCAGAGAAAACTCCTCTCTCCTGACCCCTCTCTCTCTCTCTCCGCTGCTCTCTCTCTTCCAGAGGATCTGGCTCGGAAGCTGAAGCCACTGGGCGATGAAGAGCGGACGGTCATCCTCAAACTGAAGGAGAAGGAATGTCAGAAGAGAAGTTTGCCTTTCAACGGCGAGCTTCATGCCTGGGACACCCGCTACTTCATGACCCAGGTGAGACTTTTAGTCCTGGGACACCCGCTACTTCGTGACCCAGGTGAGACTTTTAGTCCTGGGACACCCGCTACTTCGTGACCCAGGTGAGACTTTTAGTCCTGGGACACCCGCTACTTCGTGACCCAGGTGAGACTTTTAGTCCTGGGACACCCGCTACTTCATGACCCAGGTGAGACTTTTAGTCCTGGGACACCCGCTACTTCATGACCCAGGTGAGACTTTTAGTCCTGGGACACCCGCTACTTCATGATCCAGGTGAGACTTTTAGTCCTGGGACACCCGCTACTTCATGACCCAGGTGGGACTTCCTCCTCTTCCTCTTCCTCTTCCACTTCTTCCTCCCTCTCACTTGTTCTCTTCTTTGCTTCTTTGCTTCCTTCCCCCCCAGGTGGAGGAGACGCAGTACGCTGTGGACCAGAACCAGCTGAAGGAGTATTTCCCGATGGAGGTGGTGACTCAGGGTCTGCTGGACATCTACCAGGAGCTGCTGGGTCTGTCCTTCCAGCTGGTGGAGGGCGCCGCCGTCTGGCACCCCGACGTCACGCTGTACTGCGTCAAGGACCGCACCTCCGGTCAGGTGGTGGGCCAGTTCTACCTGGACCTGTTCCCCAGGTGAGGGCCGGTGGGCGGGGCCACGCGGGAGGATTGGATAATTTAGACTATTAATCTGGAAAAAGAAAAATCGACAATCGCAAAATGAATTACTTTGAATTAGTTGATATCGTGCAGCCCGAACTTCAGCCGACAAAAACACTGTCAACGTTATCATATAACCAGTGTTTCTCAAACTGGGCTCCAGGAATCTCCAGGGGTCTTTGAGATGTTCAAGGGGTCTCCAGCAACATGAGGAATAGTTTAGTTTCAGTATAATTTAATTCACCAATTAGACAATTATAAGAATGACTCTTGTAGTCCTGGGTTTAGCTCTCACCACTGTTGTCTCTCCACATACAGTTCAGACAGTTATGCAGTTCAGTTAAATGCTAAACAACTAATATGGGTCACGAGGATAAAATCTGATTATAAAGAGTCTACAGGAAAATGTTTGAGAACAGCTGTTTAACATATCCTGATAATTCCAGTCAGGCATTTATTTTGTTGGTTTGTGCCTGTATTGTTTTCCTGCTCTGTTTGCCTTTTATTCATCGCTTTATTGACCGTCAAGCACTTTGTCACTGTTTGGAAAAGTGCCATACAATTAAATTAAAAGAATATTTAGACATTACTAACAGACAATTCTCCAGTGTTCCTCCATGATGGAGACGCAGCTGGCTGGGTCTCTGTACATGTCTCGCCTCTGAACAACAGGCTTCAGACTCTCTCTACGTGTTTCCCTGTCTGCAGAGAGGGGAAGTACGGCCACGCCGCCTGCTTCGGCCTGCAGCCCGGCTGTCTGCTGTGCGACGGCGCGCGCCAGATGTCGGTGGCGGCCATGGTGGCCAACTTCAGCAAGCCGACGGCCGACGCCCCGTCGCTCCTGCAGCACGACGAGGTGGAAACCTACTTCCACGAGTTCGGACACGTCATGCACCAGCTCTGCGCCCAGGTCAGCTGATCGCCCCGACCGGCAGTCTAGTTACTGTTCCGTTTTGGAAAAATATCCGTTATGTGATACTCCAACCCAATATAGTGCCAGCTGTATTGTGTTAGTATTTTCTAATAATATAGTAGAGAGGTAACGCACACCAAAAAATATTTTTGTAGAGAGGTGCTGATCAAAAAGTGTCGCACACTCCAGCTCCATAGAAAATACTCTCATAGAAAATACTCTCATAGAAAATACTCTCATAGAAAATACTCTTTAATTGATAACGATAACACTTTTTCTTCTGTTTTCTTCAGTATTTTATAATAAATCACTTTGCTGTATCAGCAGTGCTTCTGTGTAAGTAAGTAATGTGCTATAAGCTGTTTGTGAGGCAGCTGATCAATTAGGGAGCCAGAGAGCTGAGACTGAACTGATCGTTAATTAATAAACTGATCAATAAGTCGGTCTGTCTGTCACTGTGGGACTGGACACGATGTCATCAGGGAGGACGATGCATGGCTCTGTTAGTTTGTTCATCATGTGATCTCAGACTGAGCTGATCACATCTGGATGAAACTTGGGGGAATGATGTGTCTCACCACTGATCTCCCTGATTGGGCCAAACGGAGATACAGACAGTTCAGTTTACTGTCGTCAAGAGGAAAACATCACAGATCCTCCTCCATTCACAAAACAGCAGCAGAGGAGCGGATCAGTGATGTCAGCAGGTCTCAGTCCAGTTAGGGAGCGTGTTGAGCGTTACAGGTCAAAACCGACATGCTGTATTTGTTCCTGATTGGCTGTGAGGACGACCGCATCATTCCTGGGGGACGAGTTTCCTGTCGCCTGGTTTTCAGTGCAGTGTGTGTGTGTGTGTGTGTGTGTGTGTGTGTGTGTGTGTGTGTGTGTGTGTGTGTGTGTGTGTGTGTGTGTGTGTGTGTCCAGGCGGACTACGCCATGTTCAGCGGGACTCATGTGGAGCGGGACTTCGTGGAGGCTCCGTCCCAGATGCTGGAGAACTGGGTGTGGGAGAAGGAGCCGCTGCAGAGGATGTCCCGCCACTACAAGACAGGAAGTCCCATCCCCGACGAGCTGCTGGACAAACTCATCAAGTCTCGCCTCGCCAACACCGGTGAGGAGCAGGACTGCAGTACTGCACCTACTGTCAGTACTGCAGTACTGGACCTACTGTCAGTACTGCACCTACTGTCAGTACTGCAGTACTGGACCTACTGTCAGTACAGCAGTACTGGACCTACTGTCAGTACTGCACCTACTGTCAGTACTGCAGTACCATACTGGTCCTTGTATGATACAGTATCGTTCTATACTACAAATGTCTCTCACATGTCAAATGTTACTTTTCCAGCGGTGTAAGCATTTTACATTAAAGACTTATTTTCCAATTTACTCATTCATTTACTCACTCTTTTGAGTTTCGTCTATTTTGAGTTTCTGAATGATTCACAAAATGTGGATTTGGCTGGGCTAATCAATTTAAAAAAATAATAGATACAATGTCTCTTTCTCTCTCTCTCTCTCTCTCTGTCTCTCTCTCTCTCTCTCTCTCGCCCCCCCCCCCCCCCCCCAGGTCTGTTCAACCTGAGGCAGATCGTCCTGGCCAAGGTGGACCAGGCTCTCCACACCAAGTCCGGCCTGGACCCGGCTGAGGAGTACGCCCGCCTCTGCCAGGAGATCCTGGGGGTTCCTGCTTCACCAGGTCTCACACACACACACACACACACACACACACACACACACACACACACAGATAGTAAAACCTACTTTTATTCTTGTCTTTTATTTCTTTTTATTATTATAAATTTTCTATTAAATGATTTTACCCTGTATGTGAAGCGTCTTTGAGTACCTAGAAAAGCGCTATACAAGTCTAATGTAGTATTATTATTATTATTATAGTAGTAGTAGCAGCAGTACTGGTGGTAGAAGTTGTAGTAGCAGTAGTAGTGATAGTCACTGCAACAGTAGTAGCAGTATTATTTGTAATAGTGGTAAATGTAGTAGTATTACTAGCAATAGTAGTAGCAGTAATAGCAGTAGTAGTTTCCATCAAAATAACTCTCCTACTCACTTTGTTAGGACAAAACTTCTAATCCGTCTCTGCCACCTGTTCTCACCTCTCTGCTCCTGGTGTCATGCTCTGACCTCTGACCTCTGACCTCTGACCTCTGACCTCTGACCTTTCCGTCGTGCCCTGCAGGAACCAACATGCCCGCAACCTTCAGCCACTTGGCCGGCGGCTACGATGCCCAGTATTACGGCTACCTGTGGAGCGAGGTGTACTCCATGGACATGTTCTACGCTCGCTTCAAACAGGAGGGCATCATGAACCCCAAGGTCAGATGAGGTCAACATTAAGAGGATACAGCAAAGAGAATGGAATTGAAATAAAAATAGAAGAATTAGAGGATATTAATAGAGGGTAATAAAGTAATTAATAGAGGGTATTAAATGCAGCAATTACAACACTAGAATGTATTAAGTAAGAATGTTTCAGTGAATGTTAAAATGTAAATGTGTTTTCCTGCAGGTCGGTCTGGACTACAGGAAGTTCATCCTGCGGCCCGGCGGGTCTGAAGACGCCTCTGAGATGCTCAGGAAGTTCCTCGGGCGCGAGCCGAAGCAGGAAGCGTTCCTCCTGAGTAAAGGACTGACGGTGGAGCTGGAGGCGTCCACGCCCTGCCCGTGTTGACCAATCAGGTCGGCCGGCAGGAGCGCGCCCCCCGCAAAGAATCCACCAACCGCTGGGCTCGACGGGAACAAAGGACTGAGGTTTTCTAGAAAAAAAATAAAACAGTAACCCAAGATGGAAAAAATGATCAATAAATAAAAGAATTTCAAGTGACCCCCCCCTCCACCTCCTGTGTGCTGCAGATTCTAACAGAAATATCATTAAGAATAGAATCAAACCGGTTTGTCAGCATTTGTTGGCTTAGAAATAATGTTTTTTTTTAAGATGTTGAGCTAAAGGTAAAAGTGAAATGTTACTAACAGCTTACTGCTGTTGTCACATGAAAACCACATATCTCCAAAAAGTAATTTCTTTAATGAATAATAAACAGAATGCCTCTTTTCTCAATGAGATCCATGTATTTTTGAAATTACACAATGAGGTTTTCAATGGGTTTAAATAGTTATGAAACTCTCTCAACACATAAATAACCACAGAACCCTTTAATTCATGTAAAGAAAAACACAAAACTGCAGTGATGAATATGTAATGATAAATATGTCCTATAGCAGCCAATCAGAGCGGAGTGGTAACAGACTCAGAGACAAAATAACAAGAAGCAGATTGTGTTGTGATTGATTTTAATCTGCTTTATTCAAGGAAAACTCCCCTAAAACTCTGTAACTCTGTTAAAAACAGCTGTTGGTGATGTTCTTTTCATCTCTGGCTCCATTCAGTAGTTAGTTGTGTTTTTCTTCTTGGTGGAGAACCGGCCAATCGTAGACGAGGTGACGTCACCTCCAGATGTTTCCAGCAGCTACAGTGGAGTTTGATATGAGAAAATGTTTCAGGATGTAAAACATCAGCGGTAAACGTCAGGTTTTGGTGTCAGTCCCTCAGAATCAAAGAGCGAGGGCTTCTTTCTAGAGCCGCCATTTTGCACCAAGAGACGTTCAACAATCATACAGGGAGAAATCCATCGTAGTTTGGGGTTTGAGTGAAGGGGAGCGCCCGCCGCCGTAGACGCGCCACACTGTCCAGCTGCTGAACGAAGCGAGAGCAAACCACTTGGAGCAAAATGTCGTCACCCGCCTTTGAGTGACAAGGTGACGCCCCCTCTCAGGGTTGTCGAAAGGCATTCTGGGAAACCGAGGAAATCGCTAACTGAAGTAGAAGCAGGTTGAGGGAAAGTGGGTTCACCAAAAAAGTAAATTAATAACTCCTGGAGTGTATTAAACATCACAGACTGATGATATGAAACCGAGGAAGAGGATCTGAGGGAGTTCTCCTTCATCTCAGTCACTTTACTGTGCAGCAGCTTTGTGATGACGCCTTTAAAATCCCCTGCAGCACTGAGGCGGGTCTGGGTGTGACAGAGAGGCGGCGTGTCTCCCGGCCAGAGACTCACTTGATGATGAAATCCTCCTGTGAGACCTGCAGCCTCAAAACAGCTCCGGGCTCCGGGCTCCGGGCTCCAGGCTGCGCTGCAGAACAAACAGCAGCAAAAACAAGCGTCCGTCTGCTCAGCTCCACCCCCCTGACATGTTCAAATGAACAAACACCCTTTATGTTTGGGATCCGATTGACCCCAGAAATTTAAACCTACAAAAAATGATTGTAATTGAAAGTGTTACCCAAGTTTACACTTCAGAACATCAGCAGGTAACACAGCAGTTAGTCAGTAATGAAAAAATAACACCAATAAAAAGTTAATTAGTCACCAAATAGTCTTTCAAAGAGCTGACAGGACAGAAAATCTTCAGGTGAGATAAGATAAATGGTTTAGAGGGCTGTGTGTGTGTGTGTGTGTGTGTGTGTGTGTGTGTAGTAAAAATAAAGAAAAATGTGGTTTGTCCAAACTTGACGGGCGGTGTACATTGCGCTGGGTTTACTGGTCTTCTGATGGTTGTTTGTCCTTTAGTGAACCCAGTGTGATGTAAGTAATCCATTGTTTTGACTCTTGTGTGTTGGATCAAGACATCAGCTGGTCTCTCCTACAGTCTCTCTCTCTCTCTCTCTCTCTCTCTCTCGCTCTCTCTCTCTCTCCTGCTGACGATCTCTGGCTCAGTCTGCAATGAATCAATATTCATAATCTAGTGCTGACTGTGCAGGGAAATGTCTCCAGCTGTCTGTGTCTCCCATGACATTTTAACCCCGCTGTACAAAAACTACAGACACAACAAAGACGTCCTACTACTCTAATACTGCATTATTAGTATTATTAGTATTATTAGTATTATTAGTATTATTAGTATTATTAGTACTGTATCCCTTGACTTCAGTGTAGTCACAGGTGAGGCCCAGCTGTGAGCTGCGGCCCCTGGAGGCCTCGGCTCCCAGCGGCCCGCTCAGTAAACACACAGCTGATTGTACCACTGAAGAAGAGTGCTGCGCTGTAACAGTTACAGTTGGCTCTGGTACTGGCATGGTGGAGGTGTTACTGGTTCTGGTTCTGGTGAGGTAAAGAACCTAAAATCCCTGTTGTCAGGTGAAAACCTTGAAAAACGTTTCAGTATGCAAGAAAAACAGCCTTGTTTTCAGCTTGACCATCATGCATTTATCCACTCTGTTTTGTAACGGTTTCATAAACCATGTGAGCATGTGATCCTGCTATTGAAGATAAAACATGAAAATCACTCATACTATAGCCATACTGCCCTGCAAAAGTAAACCACAGTAACTGTTTTTGTATCAAACATCATGAGTCAAATTTAGATTTAATTTGAACAGATGCTACTAAACAATATATTGTATATTATCCGCTTATGTACTAAGAATCCTTTAATCAGGACAGGAGGTGATGAACATAAAGTAATTCCTGTCAGTTTCACTCTGTCTTGGTCTCATGCAGCTGCTGCCTGTCAGCTGTGTGGCAGCACAGTCCTGATGCTGTCCTGCAGTGGGACCGGTTCAGGTACAGCATGGTGCAGCTGTGTGGCAGCACAGTCCTGATGCTGTCCTGCAGTGGGACCGGTTCAGGTACAGCATGGTGCAGCTGTGTGGGAAGACTCTGGTTGTCTTGGAGGAAACTCTCTGAGGGAAACAAACCAGGCAGAGAAAAACAGCCGAGGCAGAGAGACGGACGCAGATTTAGAGCTGAGAGCGTCCGGACGGCTGCAGAGCGTCCGGCAGGAGGAAGAGGAGGAGGAGGAGGAGGAAGAGTGAAGATGGAGGAGTCTCCAACAGGACAGCAGAACATGGAGGTCCTGAGGGGCCAGGCGGCCGGACCGCAGCGGAGCCGGTCCAACATGGTCCGAGTCTTCATCAGCTCCACGTTCACAGGTCAGTGGGTTGACTTCACCTGGACAGGACTGACCCGAGCCCTGCAGACGACTTGGTGAGGGATTTACAGGTCCAGTTCTGTTGAACGAGCTCACACACACACACACACACACACACAGCCCACAGCAGCAGGTTGTGTCAGGAGGAATAGTTTTTATCACACATGGAGAAAAGGTTTCACTGATGAACAAGATGAATATTCTGCTTTCTGGGTACAACCAGGTAGACACTAATAACTTGTGTGAACATTTATTTCATGTTTTCACCAAACATGTTCACATATGAAAACTGAGATGTGGGTTTTCACATTTTTGACTTTTTTGTAAGTTGTTGTTCCTTAAACCCAGAATATATTCCAGTAAAGCTGTTTGTCTGCATTGGGAAGTGAGACTGTGAAGTGTGTTGTGGTTTGTGCAGATATGAGCAGTGAGAGGAGAGCCTTGCTGGTTAAAGCTTACCCAGAAGTCCATGCTTTCTGCCGAAGTCTGGGATTGGTCTTTGAGGTAAGATCACCATATTCGGATTTTTTCCTCATTAATCTTATGTAACTTAAAGTTTACTGGAAGAACAAATAATCTCTACAGCTGCAACCAGGTCATGCTGCCTGAATGTACATATGGTTAAATGCTGAATGTATATTATATATATCTGAGACTCATTCCTGTATTTTTAATGGACTTGGCTGATGAACAGACTCCGGTTGCTCCCTGTAGGTTGTGGATTTGCGGTGGGGGATTCGAAATATAACCAGCGGAGACCACGAGGCGCTGGAGCTGTTTGTGAAGGAGATCGAAGCCTGTAAGAGGATTTCAGCCGGTCCAACTTTCATTGTGAGTGTCTCTGTTTCATGAGAATGGAAAGTTCGTTTAGTCGTACCGTCAGATACTTTACATCTCTCTTTAAAGGGGCGAAAAGAAAGATTTTTACTGTCCCATAGAACAAAATGAACATAATATATCTGTTGTTGGTCAATACTAACAGGTAATCCTTTAAAATAACCTTACATTTTCAGTACTTCGCATTAATTCACCCCTTAATTCATGCAACATCCCTTTAAAATGAATTAAGGGAGTTATTCATGGAGGAGATTACTTTCTAATTTAAGGAAAAATTCAGGGAGACAGGAACTTTTCCATTCATTTCCACTTAATAACCCTGTAAACCTGTACAAAAGGTATGAAAAATCCTTTAATTACTAGTGTCTCCATGAATCAATAATGGATAATTAATGTTTATGTAATTGAAAAAAAATTAAAATTAAGGGGTTTGGTTTCGTAGTGGATGATGCTGGAATCTTTGGAGCTGAAACTCCTCACCAGTGGAGGGTGATGTTGGATAGAAGTCATAGATTACTTAGTTCCCCTTTTAAGTTAGTAGTGGAAGTGTGTGGGAGGTAATCTAACATAACATGAGTATCATGGAATTCCAACTTTTTGTTCTTCTGTTGTTTTTTCCCCTGTGTCTCGGCTCCAAAGGCTCTGCTGGGGAATCGGTACGGTCACCGAGCGCTGCCTCGTCTCGTCCCAGAGAAGCAGTTTGAAGTGTTTTTGTCCAAGCTGTCGGAAAACCCCGAAGGCCTCAAGCTGCTCAACCAATGGTTCTTGAAAGATAACAATGCCGTCCCGCCCGCGTACGTCCTTCAGCCAATCACAGCTAATTTCCCCCACTACAGTGACCTCCGACCCGAGAGTGGGCCGCAGCGCGACAAGAATGTCGCTTCCTGGCGTTCCACAGAGACTCGACTGTTGCAGGTCCTACGCACGGCCGCCACACAGGCCGAGGCGGACGGAGACGCCACAGCTGAGCAGAAACAACACTTCTACAGATCGGGTCAGAACTTCAGACAGTAGAGGTTTAGTTGGACTGCTGATGTCCACTGCATTCTCAAATTTGTTTTGTGAAATTGTTTGAAGTTCCTCTGTTCATTGCAGTTACCTCCGAACGTCTTCCTCTTTTTAGATCACTGAGTGTTCATCTTGGAAGCTTAGAAATACGAAGTTACATTAGAGATTAGAACTTAAGGAACTTAACTAGAGGTTTTATTGGATTACTAGCATAGTCCTTCCTTTGCTCCGTGAAATTGTTTGACGCTCTTCTGTTCATCGGTTGGCTTCCCGCTGTCTTCCTCTTCTCTTCCACAGTCACAGAGTGCGAGATCGAAGAGGGTTTGTGGAAGGAAGAAGAACCATCGGCCCTCCTCTTCGTCCGAGAGCTTCCCCGCCAGAAGGTGAGGGACGGTCCCAAACGCCTGGCCAAGTACTTGGACGTGACCGCCGGCGGCCTGTTGGACGCAGAAGCCCAGGGACTTCTCTCCGGTCTCAAGTCGCGCCTCTACACCACTTCGCAAAAGATCCTCAACTTGCACTGCGTGGAGCTCAGCAAGGGAAGCGTCGACCCGAAACGCAAAGAGCACGCTCAGTACCTGGAGAGCATCTGCGAGCAGTTCGTCTCCCAGATGAAGGCCAGAATCAGCCGGGTGATGGAGCCGCCGGTCGGGGAGAGGCAGAGGAAGAGATGGGGAAGCATCGAGGAAGAAAGGGAAGACTTCTCCAGCTTGGTGCTCGAAGAAGTCGGCCGCCACGCTGCTCTGAGCGCCGAGCTGTGCGGCGGGCTCCAGGGAAGGGAAGGCCTTCTGGGTAAACTCTGCCTGGCCATGTGGGAGTCCACCAACGCCCGCCATGGCCCGCTGGTGCTCCACGGCGCAGGCGGCATGGGCAAGACGGCTCTGCTCTGCAAACTGGCCCAGGAGATGCGGAACGTCCTGGAGCCCAAGGCGGTTGCGGCGATCAGGTTGCTGTCTGCCTGTCATCCTCTGAGTCCTGACGTCGACCACGTCCTCCGCAGCGTCTCCTTCCAGATCTGTTTGGCTTGTGGTTTGGCGCCTCCTGCCCCGCTGACCGCCAACACACATGTGGAGCTCGTGAGGTTCTTCCAGGACCTTCTAGCCAAGGTTTCCCACCAAGGAAACACTGCGCTCATCATCCTGGACTCCCTGGATCTGCTCTCTGAGGAACATCAGGCACATAAACTCCACTGGCTGCCCGCCGACTTACCGCCCAACGTCCACTTGGTGGTTTCCACAAACACCAACAGTCAGGTGTTTGCTGTCTTGCGGCTGAAGTTGGAGACATTGGAGAATTTCTTTGAGGTGGAGCGTTTGTCATGTGATGAGGGAAAACAGATCATGGACTCCTACATGCGAGCCTCGCAGCGAACTTTGACCTCGGAACAGAGCGCCGCTGTGCTGAGCAGCTTCGAGCAGAGCGGCAGTCCTCTCCACCTGAAACTGATGCTCGCCGCGGCCAAACGCTGGACGTCCTTCACCCCGCGAGCAGAGCTACGCCTGGGCACCAGCCTGCAGGATATGATGTCACTGCTCTTCCTGTCTCTGGAGGAGAAGCATGGAAAGAAGCTGGTGGGCGCCGCCTTGGGTTACATCACTTTGGCGAGGTGAGGCAGTCATCACACAACATCAAAAAGTAATACGTAACTCCTTAACAAGTAATTTAATCTTGATACTATAATAATAATAATATAATTACTTTATTTGTACAGCACTTTCTTGCTTTCGTGCTTTGACAAATTAAATAAATCAAACATTATATAAATCAAACATTATATATTATAACAACAGGATAAGAACAGAGGGTAAAAATGACAACAGGATAAAAAGTGGATTTACATTTGAAACCAGTGAAATCATCTCCCCCCAATGATGGATTTTTTTCACTTGTTAAATGAAAACTTAGATTCATTTGTTAATAGGGATATTTTTTTTTACAGTGTAAATTTTCTGTCACAACAGATAATGTAATAAATGTCGGATAATGTAATAACTTGTAATAAAATGTCCCTATATTCTATAAAAGGGTCAAAAATGTAATAAAGCCTGTTAATGTAATATATTGCCAGTTAATGTAATGTCATCTTTAGACTGATATCGAATAATTTTAAAAATTGACACCTGTTCTACTGTTATAACTGGCAGTTAATGTAATATTGTGCTACATTATCAGGAATAAATTATTACAGTATTATGTTTTATTACATTTTTGCTTCCGTGTCTAATCACTGCTACGTCACGACTCTGTAGGGAAGGTCTGTTAGAGGCTGAAATGCGTGATGTCATGTCGCTGGATGATGATGTCATCAGTGAGGTGTACAGGTTCTCCCTCCCACCGAACCCCTCTGTGATCCGGCTGCCCCCCCTCCTCTGGGCTCGGCTCAGACGGGACCTGGGAGAAATCCTGGAGGAGCGCCAAATCAGCGGGGTCGTGATGCTCGTCCTGCAGAACCGGTAAAGATCTGGCTGAGATTAGATTAGGTTAGGTTAGATCAGATTAGATTAGATTAGATCAGATTAGATTAGATTAGATTAGATTAGATTAGGTTAGGTTAGATCAAATCAAATCAAATCAGATCAAATCAAATCAAATCAAATCAAATCAAATCAAATCAAATCAAATCAAATCAAATCAGATCAGATTAGATTAGATTAGATTAGGTTAGGTTAGATCAGATTAGATTAGATTAGATTAGATCAGATTAGATTAGATTAGGTTAGGTTAGGTAAAGTTAGATTACATTAGGTTAGATTAGGTTAGGTTAGATCAGATTAGATTAGATTAGATTAGATTAGGTTAGATCAGATTAGATCAGATTAGATTAGATTAGGTTAGGTTAGGTAAAGTTAGATTACATTAGGTTAGATTAGGTTAGGTTAGGTTAGATCAGATCAGATTAGACTAGATTAGATTTGATTAGGCTAGGTTAGGTTAGGTTAGGTAAAATTTGACTAGATTAGATTAGATTAGGTTAGATTGACTAGATTGACTAGATTGGTTAGGTTTGACTAGATAAGATTAGGATAGACTAGATTAGGTTAGACCAGATTAGATAAAATTAGATTAGATTAGATTATATTAGATTAGGTTAGATTGACTAGATTAGATTAGGTTAGGTTAGGTTATGGTTAAATTAGATTAGATTAGATTAACTAGATTGGTTAGGTTAGACTAGTTTACATTAGGATAGACTAGATTAGATTAGATTAGATTAGGTTATATTAGATTGACTGGATTAGATTAGGTTAGGTAATTTTAGATTAGATTAGATCAGATTAGATACAATTTGATTAGATAAAATTAGATTAGTTTAGTTTAACTCCCCATGAGGCCTGAGATCTGAATCAGAACCATTTCCTCTCTGACGACACACTGGCTGTTAACAGATACTGTGACAGAAATTAAAAGCATGCAGGTATTGGTCAAGGATGTTAAAATAATGTTCTGTTTAAACTGTGTGTGTGTGTGTGTGTGTGTGTGTGTGTGTGTGTGCAGACAGCTGTGTGAGGCGGTGGCAGCTCGGTACCTGACAGCGGAGCAGCGGGGTCGGAGGTTCAGGATCCTGGCTGAATACTTCCTGGGCCACTGGGCCGGCAAACTGAAGCCCATCGCTCTGCCGGCGCTGTCGCTGCTCCTGTCCGACAGAAAGGTACCGCCCACCGCCGCCCACCGCCACTCACCGCCGCTCACCGCCGCTCACCACCGCTCACCGAGGACGATCATCACACACACATCAGGGTCAGACTGATACATCGGGCCGATATCAGCCCGTCAGTGTTTCCCACCTCTGATATGATGGAGGAACCAACCTGACGCTCTAAATGCTTTTGCGACTGAGCGCCAAGTGATTTGATTGGTTGACATGAAATGTAGTCTTCTGGCTGGTGACACTAAACAGGTTCACACTCTGGTATCCTTCATGTTTTGGAGAATATCTTTTTTTGAATTATACTTCACATGTTCACACCCCAATGGATAAAGCAGAAATCCACGATCCACTTATCTCAGAAATAATCTTGAGTAGCATGAGAACATCTAGTTCTGCTACAGTAAAATATTAGTGTAACCCACATATGGAAGTGATTTCCTTTTTGTTCAGTGTGTGTTTTGATTGGTCCTGTGGTGTCCCAGGTCCCGCCCCAACCCCTGTGGTTTGCTCCAGGATTGGCTAACATGAGGAAGCTGCAGGAGCTGCCCTATCACTTGCTGCACGCCGGCTTGTGGGAGGAGCTTCGACAGGAAGTCATCGGTAAGAAGCTGCGAAGCTCAGCGGAGCTTTTATTCTTCCTGATGCTGCAGTCTGGAAGACTTGACGGTTAAAAGCAACGAGTCAGAAGTGTTCACACTTTCACACGCTTTGAATCTGTGAAGATGCCTGGATTGTAGTTTTCTGTAGACTTCGGTTTCTCCTCATCAGCCGAGGGCATCAGGAGCCAAATTCAGGTCAGGCAGTCAGTCAGACGTCTGTTGCTTCATTAGATGTCGCTTCATGAGATGGCCTGTAGAGAGCGTCTTTGACTAAGAGTTGGCCTCTCTTCTATGAGCTAAAGGCCACATTGAGTCCCACACAGTGAGCCACACTCTCCGCCGATTTACAGACATCCACGTCTTCTGCTGCCCTGCAAACTTTAACGGTAGGTAACGTTATTACCTGTGGTTACGTTAGTGGAATTCAACACATGCGCCATGGGCCTGTACAGGATCTGTACTTGTTCAACTTAACACACATGAACTGAGTGATGAAACATCTGAGTTAAGATTTGTAGTCACAACATGACTTCTGTGATGAAAATCCTTCATGTTGGTTTATCTGAAATGAATCTGTCATTCCTACACTGGACTGCAGCTGTTTCCTGTTGGTGACGTCAGAATTCAAGTTCCCAAGTAGAGTTTACCATCTGAAAGCTGAGGAACTGTATTTTCTAGCTGGAAGCTCATATTTACCGTCTCTCCTAGATGATGTGAATGCAGCATTAGACAACTTTAATTGTCAATATGGAATTTGGTAAAGCAGCCTTTCACATTGTATGCATCTTTTAAAAGGAACCAAGTTTTGAAAAATCAAATGTATTCGAATGTATTAGACGCATCTTGGTGTTGTCTGTACTGTTGTGTCTGTACTGTTGTGTCTGTATGTTGTGTCTGTACTGTTGTGTCTGTGTTGTTCTGTATTCATCCTGTCCTGTCGGCCTTGTGTTTGCAGGCAGCGCTGACTGGCTGTACGTTAAGAGCAGGACCTGTGGGCTGTCCAGTGTGATCCGGGACCTGAGCCAGTGTTCCCGCTATCTGGACTGTCCTGAGACCAGACTGGTGCGGGACACTCTGGTCCTGATCAAACCCAGCCTGGACTTCCTGGACGGTCACATGGGTCGGTACACAGCAGCAGGGTTCAACCGTAACGGGCTTTTAAAGATCAATACTGATTATTTTGGATTGAAGCTGTCGATATATAGTTGATATTTTGTGCCGATATTTAATATTTGACCATTTTCATGCCTGAAAATTCCAAGTATTCAGAGTTTCCCCCAGAATTTTCTTCTTGTCAGGGTGGAAAAGCCTCTGAAACATTTATACCATCATGAGACACTAAAACTCTCCACTGAAACCCATACTACTACTACTAATAATAATAGCAATATACAGAGAAAGAAATGAATAAAAAATATGTACAATATGAAAATAAACGGAAAATATTTCTAGTAATTTTCCAAACCTCTCTCTCCTCCCATGACAGATATGTCTCTGTTCTCTACTGAGCTGTTGGCCAGGCTGCACTCCCTGGCCACACCCTTCCCCTCTGTGATTGGCAGGCTGTGCAGCCAATGTGAGGAGTGGTTGTTGACCTGTCCGGAGCCAATCCTGGTCCCCAAGTGCAGTTTCCTGCAGCCTCCAGGAGGGGCGCTGCAGCACACACTGACCGGACTCCAGAGAGGTCAGAGATCTGATCTGATTAGATAATAATAAAATATCATTTAAATAATAATTTAAAATTATTTATTTACCAAGTACATGTATTGTTCAGGCATTGGTACATTACCATTCACTTGGTATATTATCATTTACTTGCTATATTATTATTCACTTGGTATATTATCATTTACTCGGTATATTATCATTCACTTGGTATATTATCATTCACTTGATATATCATCATTCACTCGGTATATTATCATTCACTCGATATATTATCATTTACTCGATATATTATCATTCACTTGATATATTATCATTCACTCGATATATTATCATTCACTCGGTATATTATCATTTACTCTGTATATTATCATTCACTCGGTATATTATCATTTACTCTGTATATTATCATTCACTTGGTATATTATCATTCACTTGATATATCATCATTCACTCGGTATATTATCATTCACTCGATATATTATCATTTACTCGATATATTATCATTCACTTGATATATTATCATTCACTCGATATATTATCATTCACTCGGTATATTATCATTTACTCTGTATATTATCATTCACTTGGTATATTATCATTTACTTGGTATATTATCATTTACTCAGTATATTATCATTCACTCGATATATTATCATTTACTTGGTATATTATCATTTACTCGGTATATTATCATTCAATTGGTATATTATCATTTACTCGGTATATTATCATTCAATTGGTATATTATCATTTACTCAGTATATTATCATTCACTCGATATATTATCATTTACTTGGTATATTATCATTCACTCGATATATTATCATTTACTCGGTATATTATCATTCAATTGGTATATTATCATTTACTCAGTATATTATCATTCACTCGATATATCATCATTCACTCGGTATATCATCATTCACTCGATATATTATCATTTACTTGATATATTATCATTCACTTGATATATTATCATTCACTCGATATATTATCATTCACTCGGTATATTATCATTTACTCGGTATATTATCATTTACTCGGTATATTATCATTCAATTGGTATATTATCATTTACTCAGTATATTATCATTC
The DNA here is from genome assembly GCF_048128805.1 of Centroberyx gerrardi. Classification (NCBI taxonomy): domain Eukaryota; kingdom Metazoa; phylum Chordata; class Actinopteri; order Beryciformes; family Berycidae; genus Centroberyx; species Centroberyx gerrardi. Next base: position 1,129,296 of record NC_136005.1, on the reverse strand, counting down.
ACTCGATATATTATCATTTACTCGGTATATTATCATTTACTCGGTATATTATCATTCAATTGGTATATTATCATTCAATTGCTATATTATCATTTACTTGGTATATTATCATTCACTTGGTATATTATCATTCAATTGGTATATTATCATTTACTTGGTATATTATCATTCAATTGGTATATTATCATTCACTTGGTATATTATCATTCAATTGGTATATTATCATTTACTTGGTATATTATCATTCAATTGGTATATTATCATTCACTTGGTATATTATCATTCACTTGGTATATTATCATTTACTTGGTATATTATCATTCACTTGATATATTATGATTTACTCTGTATATTATCATTCAGTTGGTATATTATCATTTACTTGGTATATTATCATTATCATTCACTTGGTATATCACCATTTACTTGCCATTTCAAAGTGTACTGTTCATGCTGTTTGAGACACACAGTCTCATTTTAAAAGATATTTCAGTGAGCATCATGTGAGTCAGTGTTTTCCTCTCTGAAGCAGTTCCAGCTGGTTGTGTCTGTCACTGCTGTGCTGTGTGTCTGCAGGAGTTCTCTGTCTGGACGTCGGTCTGGAGGCGGAGCTTCTGGCTGCCGGGTCGGACGACGGCGCGGTGACGGCCTGGAGCCTCGCCGACCTGCAGCTCACCCACACACTGCTGGGACACACAGGTGACTCTGGGTGTGTGTGTGTGTGTGTTTATAACAATAAGAGTGCTTTACAAGATAAACTAAAATGGGAGCAATGAATAAAATGTGAACACATCATGGTTCAGGTGAAAGCAAGCCTGGAAAGTGTGTTCTTAACAGTGTTTTAGGGGAAGACAAAACAGTGTTCTGCTCTGGTCCAAGCTTAAGGAACCATTTTCTGATGCTGTATAGAACCCTTTTGTTAAGAGTGTAGTGAATGTCTAAGAGTTTAAGAGTATGTTCTGTATGTGTATCTGTGTTCTACAGCTGCGGTTCTGTCCGTCAAGGTGATTGACGGGTCCGGCCACTGCCTGTCATTGGCTGCTGACGGCTCTCTGAGGAGGTGGAGCCTGCGGACCGGCAGACAGCTGTTCTGCATCCAGGAGGCGGTGCCTGTTGACTCCGCCCCTTCCTCAGTCCACCTCCACCTGTCTGACCAGAAACACCTCGTCTTCGTTTACACCAGGACACAAGTACTACTACTGATAATACTACTACTGCTTCTGCTACTGCTACCACTACTGCTACTACTGCTAATACTACTACTACTACTACTAGTAGTAGTACTACTACTACTACTACTACTACTACTACTACTACTACTACTGCTAATACTACTACTACTACTACTGCTAATACTACTACTACTACTACTACTACTAGTACTACTCTTACTGCTGCTACTACTGCTACTACTACTGCTAATGCTACTACTACTACTACTGCTACTACTAGTACTACTACTACTACTACTTCTACTACTACTCTAACATTTGTCATTTGTGCACCAGTTATTAGAATATTTATGAATCCTACTGGACTTGTTTTATTGGTCTGTTTAGCATTTACCAATCTACAGAGTTGATGTTGCAATCCTTTGTGCCATAATCCAAGGTGAGCGTTCATACAGAAGCCCAGTTCACATGTCAAAAGAATGATGTACTAACCTACAAATGGTGACTATAAATAAAGTTAACTAGTTTAGGTCTCATAACTGATTTCTGTCTCTGTTCAGATTTAAGTTCCAGTCTTGTTGACTTGCAGGTCAAAGCCTGGAAGCTGGAGGCTGCAGAGCTGCTCTTCAGCGTCAGCGACAGTCAATCTGTGATTCTAGGAGTTTTGGGGGAATCGGTGGTTTCTGTGTCGGACTCTGGTCTGGTCAGGATATCCCATCCTGCCAACGGGACCAAGGCAGTGGAGACTCAGCTGGAAAACTCGCAGAGAGGTTTGACCCTCGTCAGCTCCGTTACATCTCCAAAACGTGGGAGACTGTTGATGGTTTCTAAAGAAGGCTTCCTCTATCAGGTACTTGTGTTGATACTTTGGTTTGACTCTTCTTATGGCCGTGACATTCTTCTGATCATACAGCTGCTGCAGAAAAATCACACAATTTGGGAGATTTATTTTTCATCACCTTTTGGCCATTGAAACTTGTTGCCACCTTCATTTTAACATCTCAAAACAACATAGGTCCATATGTCAGCCAGAAAATAAGCATTCTTTTATTCATCCCTTAAAAACACATCTTTGACATTGAGATGTTGTGTTGGTGACATGCGTGATCCTGACTCAGATCACAGATGTTCTCCTTCCTGGTGTGTGCAGATCTCCGGGACGGGGAACCAGACGGCCGTCAAGTTTCCTCTGGTTCCTTCGCTGCTGACAGTCACTGAAGATGAGAGAATCCTGTTAGCAGGTAGGACTGTGCTGAGTTTAGCTAACAGACTAACTCGGTGGTTCTCAAACTGGGGTCTGGGGACCTCCAGGGGTCCTTGAGAAGGTTCCACCGATCCTTGTGTGGGTTTCAGGAGTCCTTGAAGGGGTTCCAGAGTTCACAGCAAAATGAGGAATACATTATTTTCACAATAGTTAAATTCACTAGAAATGATTCCAGTTAGAGAATGACTATTCTAATCCAAGGTTTCACTCTCACCACTGTTATCTCCCCATGTGCAGTGTAGACAGTTCTATTATTCAATACTAAGCAAACAAGAGCTAAAATCTTCCCATATGGATCCCTGGGGGTCTGAGGTGTACTGTGTGTTTATTTGGGGTCTGTGGCATGAAAACCTTTGAGAACCCCTGAAGCGACCATCTGATGCAGGAGTGATATTAATCCGGGGGACAAGAAGTTTCAGAGTGTGTTCGGTGTCAGTGAGACCGTCGACAGACTCAAACCTGTCCGTTCGTCACCCGCAGGCTGTGAGCGGACGCTGAGCCTCTTTAACGTGGAGAGAGAGTCTCTGGACAGATTCCTGGACCTGCAACATGACGAGGCCGTTCTGTCCGCCTGCGTGTCCCAGGACAGCAGGCTGCTGGTCTCCGGAGCCGCGGACCACGTCGTACGAGTAAGAACCAAACAGATATGATAACAATCTCAGCTACAGAACAGCTCACCTGGAGCATTATGTTGCTCAAGGACACTTCAGCAGGGTGGGGGTTTGGACCCGGGTGTCTCTGAACTTCAGACCGCCCTGCCAACCCAAGCAACTGTTTCTACCTGTTTTGTATTCCTGGTATTTTTACCTTAGTGATTTTTATATATTATTTTGTTTGTTAATGTTGTGTAAAGCACTTTGTAACTGTTTGGAACAGTGTGATGTGACTATAGTTTATATTCTTCTTCCTCTTATCATTATTATTATTTGTTACTGTTATTATTTAGTAGTTCTAGTAGTAGTAGCAGTGGTAATAGTAGTAATAGTATTATAGTAGTAATAGTAGTAGTATTTAAGGATCCATTTCTCACACAAACACTGGTCTTCTTTACCACAGCTGTAATAGATACTGTATAGTGTTCACAGGACAGGAACCTGGACCTCCATCCATCTGCTTTATCTTAATGGCTTTATTAGTATTTGTTTTTTACTTGGAAAACAACACAGTTTTGAATGGGTCATTGCTGCAGCAGCTGAACAGAAAAATAGAAAATAAATAAGAATACAGCAAATGAAGAGCATTAAACAGAATGTAACACTATAATGCGTTAAGTAGAAATATAAGAAAGAAAAGTATGAGTGTAACTGAACTACAGCATGTATAGTACTGAGGCAGAGAAAAAAAAAATATATATATGTACAATATGAAATATACCATAAACATTATACATGCAGTATGAAATAAGTGAAAAATGTCTATATGCAATATAAAACAAATTATAAGATTGTGAAAATATAAAGGAAACAAATGAGTGAATTGGCAGCATGTCCATGTTGTGTGTCCGGCAGGTCTGGTCGGTCACCACCGGGCTTCTGCTGGACGGTCTGTGTGGGACGGACGCTCCCGTCTCCTCTCTGGCTCTGTATAAAGGCTTCATAGTTTCAGCCTCCGCCGCCGCCACCTGCGTCCGGCTGTGGAGTCTGAAGTACGACACCCGCCACAAACCCAAAGCCCACATCCCAGCCGGCTGCCGCCACGTCGCCCTGACCGCAGACTGCGACACGGTTTACTACACCAGAGAGGAGAGCCAGGCGGAGGTCATCAGCTGGAACAACCTCACAGGTCACACAGGCTTTAAAGATAAAATCTGTCATTTTCCTCTAAACAGAAGCAGAAACACCACAGCAATGAGGCTGAGCAACAAAGATGGAGACTAAATAAAAAACCATAAAACCTTCACCCTGATCTCCATGCAGGTTCTCCCTCAGAGTGCTTGGAGGTTTCTGCTGAGGTGTGCTGTCTGGAGTTAGCTCAGCAGAAGCGGCTCCTGCTGTGCGGCCTGAAGTCCGGCACCATCCTCATCTACCCTCTGGCCCTGCCGCAGGAGACGCTGTGCATCCCGCCTCCGGAGAGCCTGCCCCGGGTGCTCTGCCTGGCCGTCGACCCGCAGGAGAAGCGCGTGGCGGCGGCGTACGAGGACGCGGTGTGTCTGTTTGAGATCACGGCCCGGGACTGCTTCCCGGCGGTGGAGGGGCCCCTGCACAAGTTCCCTCTGTCCCTCCTCCACTCCCCGCTCTCCTCCATGGCGCTCCTGGGCGACCGCAGGCTCCTGTACGGGACCGGCTGCGGGGAGGTGAACCTCCTGGACTTCCGGAGCGGCGGCACCTCGGCCCTGGAGCCCCACCGCAGCAGAGTGACCTGCGTGACGGCCGGGAACTGGGGCCGCCACGCCCTGGTGGGCTCCGAGGACGCCGTGCAGAGGCTGTGGGCGCTCAACCCGCTGGTGCTGGACCACACCATGGAGTACAAGGTCAGAGGGAAATGGAAATACACACAACACAAAGTATTTATACTATTCCTCTTAGTTATATTAGCAGCCATGTTTCCCTATGATCTCAGGACAGCTGAGTTGTTATGCTGTCAGGTTTATCAGGTCAGATACAGGACTTTCCCACCAGGAAGCTCACCGCCCCTCCATGTTGGACGGTCAAGTCAGGGAAATTGCAATTCTAGAGGCAGCACGAATTGTGCCGTTTCTTCCTTTTTCAACATGGCGGCCGAAAACATCACAGTAACAACAGAATAACAGATAACTGCTTACTTAAAAATTGATTCATCACCTTACACATCTCTTCTCATCCTCTTCATCCTGCAGGTACTGATGACACTCTGTAGATGTTTAAAATATAAATCAGATGCTTCATCACCCTCATTTTTTATTTCTGACCAAAAAGCACAAGTAGACTGACAGAGTAAAACCCTCTCAGCTGTTCTGAAATCAGTAGAAAGCACAGCGTTGAGGTTATTGTCTTTTTTTTTTTTAAACTGCCACACATTCATTTTAAGATTGAGCTCTTGCTTGAGAAATGAGGAATGTTGCCTGTTAACAAATGGAGAAAAAAAGTTTCATTTTTGAGGGTTTGGAGCCTGAACGGCGCAACTGACATTTTGAGCAAAAATGACATCTATATATGAAGTAAAAGCTCATGAGGAGATTTATTTCATAGTGCAAGTATCTCTTTATTTATGTATTTACGTGATTACATTATTATTATTATTAGAAGATATTTACAGCAGTAGATCAAAGTTAGGTCGATGGTTTTGTTTGTTTGCCCAAAACCTTCTGCCGCCCCTCACGCTCCAAGCCGTCCCGTCAGACCGCTTCAGTCCAGCTGTCTTCCTGTTGATGCTCAGGGTTTCTTCTTCGAGGGCGTCCTGTCCGCCGCCTTCTCTGAGAGCGACCAGTTCGTCTTCACGGGATCTCAGGACAGAACGGTCAAAGTCTGGGACGTCGCCACCGGTAGGTCCCGCTGCGTCTGGACACACTGCAGCTGAGGGTTTATGATATTGTTCCAATATTGTTCCAAAATGAGATATACAGCGTTTGGAAAAAGTGACAGTTAGTCTTACAAAATGATTGACAACAAACAAACCAAACTGTTAGGAGGGATATATATATACACAGAATAATATGATACCTACAGCTAGATGATTGCATAAAATATCAAATCTGCTGTTAACTGGTATTAAACAAATGAAGAATTTCATTACAAAATGAAATTTCTATTAGAAAAAAAAATGGTGTCTGCTCTTACAAAATGTATTACAAATGACAGCACAACATGAAACCAAACTCTGGTGCTTTTTAAAGGATAGTGGATAACTGAACTCCTTGGTTGACTAATTGAGACGCTAACAGCGGTTCTGATGACCCTTAAAATGAAGCGATGGCTCCTCGCCCCCCGTCACAGGCTGCATATACAGAGTGGTGAACAGTTCAACCAAAGAATGATTTTCCCTTTCCAGGTTGTTTCATTTGATTGACTAAAAATAGACATGACAATAAATGTGTATAGTAGAAAAAAAATAATTTTCCCTATCCCATAAATGATCTCTCGAACCCCTGGAGGGTCGTGAGAACACTGCATTAACGGACTGGATCCTCTAGCGTCATCTGTCGCTTCGTGAGATGATGCCCTTCATCAGATGGCCTCTAGAGGTCTGCGACAGAGAGATGCAGTGTTTCCCATACAGAGGCACAAAATCAAAAGTTGATCAGTGTATAGAAATTGATCTAAATCGATCTCTAATACGTCTGATGTCGCATCACGTCATGTCTGTCATTGAAAACATGAAAACAAAGTGAAACTTAACATTCCACAATTTGCTTCAAACTCTCCTGTGTTAGTAACAGGCAGGGTGCGATTTGTAAAAAAAAACAGGGGGGATATTTTTCGAATGCATTTTTGCCGGGTGATATTTTACACAAGGAGGCGTGAAAATGAAAAATACAAGTGCAAACCACTATCATACACATATTATTGTTCCCCAACGAATTCTATCCATATATGTCCATATATATCATATATGGACATATATGTCATATATGAGCCACACAGAGAGAGAGAGAGATTCTGAGTAGGAGAATGCCGTGTATGCATGCTTGCATACCTCCACGCAAGCATGCATACACTCATGCATGCTTGTGTCAGCTCCCGGTGAGTGTGATATAGCTATGTGGCAAAGAGAAGGATAATATAAAAGAGGGAATTTGTGCAACATTTTATTTTGAGCCTTAAATGTAATACATGCGTGCGTTAACATCCCTTTCCTACAAGCCTGATTTCTATTCTAGTGGAGTAAATAGGTTTACATATTGTCACCATATCGTACAGTAATGTGGGAATAGGAATAACGCACATGAGATAATAAATCAGACCTACTGGTGTGATCAATCGGGCCATTATGGCTCAAAATATACAGCGGTGCCGGTGCGTAATGGCTGTGCGTAATACAGCGGCTGCTTTGGCTTGATCTCCAGTTTTATGCGTCTGGCCCGCAGGTGAAAAGAAAGCGTGTCCCCACCTGCGATCAGGGCCGCGGGAAGATGTTTTAAGTTGGGGGTGCTGTAGTGGGAGGTGCATTTTTGCGTATGCATGTCGGAGCTTATTTTGTACAAATTCTTATTGGGTGTCTCTCCATACAAATACAACATAGGCCTACAATAATACTAATACTACAACACAGACCAAAAAAAGCAACAACAGCAACAACAACAGCAACAGTAGCCAGGTCTGTAAAACACAGAAACTATCAACTCAGTAATACAAATGCTATTGCTATTAAAATTCACAATAATGCCATGATTTTATCAGCTGACACAAACCTGAGCCACTGCACCATCAAATTTATGCCATACTCTATTGCAACTAACACGTCCAAAAGCCCATTGCGCACAGCACACAAGAACATATCCAAATATGCACATTTTTTTCAGCAAAGGTATATCAGTGTGATGTTAAAGGGTATTGACAACTGAATATTAAACTGCTCAGCGGCAGCTTATAATAAACCAAATATTTTACCTTGAGCTGCGGGCCAGGTGCTCCAGTGGTTATAATAATCCAAATGTGGCCTTGCGCTCAGGGGTTGAGGAAGTGAAGGCCCTCATGAGGGCATGGATGTCCAACGAGTTCAAAATGTCAGTGTGGACATGAATCAGGGAGAGGTGAGTCAGTCTCTTCTGGGTCATGGTGTTGCGTAGCCATGTTTTCAAGCGACGCAATGTAGAGAAAGTCCGCTCCGATGAGGCCACAGAGATGGGTAGACACAAACATAACACTGTATCCAGGCGGCCTGTGTCCAGCTCCTTGGGAAGGTGAAGGGGCTCCAAATCAACTGTTCTTCCCTCTGCTGCCTCTATAACTGCCCTCTCTCGGTTCGCTGCTAGTTTCATACTCTCCTGATCAAATCTTCTCTTCAGCTCCGCCACCAAATCAACAGCCTCGTAAAAGCCACGTCGCCAAATCACTGTTGCCGCGTCGTGCGCCGCTGCCTCTGGCTCCGTGGTTTGGCGAAAATTGAAGTTGGATGGCTGGAAAGGCTCCTCAAATGCCGCCAAGTCATTCCTAGCTTGACATCTGGTTGCAGGTGCAACGGCAGGCTCCTCAGTAACTTCGGTGCTAGGGCTGATACTCCGGGTGTCGTCGGCATCTCCGAGGCAAAACTACAACCAGGCGAAAGCGATGGAGTGCCGGTCGAGCTGCTTTCCTGGACCCGCTGGACTTCAGTTGTGCTCTTTTTAGAAGCTGGTGGTTTACCAAAAACATCTACAATACGTTTTTGCGCCATTGTGATTTGATCCATGGATGTGATTTGATCCTTTATAAATTAGCTATCAGGAAATGCTCCAGCAGTGGGAAACGTTTCAAGTGTATGCTACATAACTTCCGTATTAATGATAATTAAATTTAAATTAAAATACATTTTCAGTATATCAGTATTGCAATCATTTCCCGAAACCTCCCCAAACAACAGGAAAATTATGCAAATGTTTTTAATACATTTATAAAAAAATAAAATAAAAAAATTAAAATAAAAATCATCATCTCGCCAGTAAGGGGTGCTGCAGCACCCCTACTTCCCGCGGCCATGCCTGCGATTGCATTTCATGATCAGAGGTGGGGAAATCAAAAGCAGAGGGGGGGGGGGAAATCCCCCCCATCCCCCCCATCCCCCCAGCAAATCGCACCCTGGTAACAGGATTTACAGTAACATGTCTTCTGCTGCCCTACAAACTTTAATGGTAGGTAACATTATTATCTTGTGGTTTTAAGTAACATTAGTGGAATTAGGTAATTGAACTGTCGCAGTGCTTCAGTGCAGAGAATTGAACACCGTGGGTCTGATCTGTGCTTGTTTCGTCTAGAGAAACTGAATGATCAACCCCAGCCAGTGATTTATTTCTTTCATGATGCACGTATAGCGTCTTGGAGTTAAACCTTATTTTCAAATTCACCCACAACACCGCAGAACCTACAACTTTGTATTTCATCTTTCCCAGGAAACCTGCTGTACGTCCAGTACGTCTACGCTCCCGTTGTTAAAATGCTGACCTACAGGAACGGCTTCGTGGCGTTGACGCAACAGGGCTTCGTTATTAAAGAGGCGTTCCGCTGTCCGGAGCACGTCAGTCCAGAACACAACCCTCTGAGGAACGTCAAGGCGCAGTACCGGGTCACCTCCAGGGAGAAGAACCAGGACAGCCTCGACACCTCCATGTCAGACCTCCAGGACTACAACCCTGCCCAGTTCAACCTTAACTTCATGAGCATGCTCAAAACCAAACCCTCCTCCACCTGTCACATACTGTAGGGCAGTTCTTGGGTCCTTGAGGGGGTTCTTGGGGTTCCAGGGGTTATTGAAGCAATTCCAGGAGTTCTTGAGGGGGTGCCATGGGTTTTTCAAAAAGGTTCCTGGAGTGCTTGAGGGGGTTATAGGGGTCTATGAGGAAGTTCCAGGGTTCTTGAGGGGGTTCCAGGTATCCTTGAGGGGGTCCCAGGGGGTCTTGAGGAGGTTCTAGGTGTCCAGTAGGAGGTTCCTGCGGTGTATATGGAGGTTTCCAGGGTCTTGAGGGGGTTCCAGTGGGTCTTGAGGGGGTTCCAGTGGGTCTTGAGGAGGTTCTAGGTGTCCTGTAGGAGGTTCCAGGGGTCTATAAGGCAGTTCCAGGGGTTCTTGAGGGGGTTCCAGGTGGTTCCCAGCAAAATGCAATATAAATGATCCCAGTTAAAGAATTGTTAGAATGACTCTTCTAATCCAAGGTTTGACTCTCAGCACTGTTCTCTCTCCATACAGTGAAGACAGTTTGACAGTTCAACACTAAATCAACAGCTGAAATCTTCCCATGTGAATCCCCGGCACTGAACCTGATCAGATGGTCTGAAGTCTGCTGTGGGTCTGTTTGGGCGTCTGGACCATGAAGACACTGTTCTGCTGTAAAGGGTTAACATCATAGAGATATAACACATGTTATATCACATGTTATACACGTGTTATATCTCTATGGTTAACATGTTAAGATACAACACATGGTTAATATTCCAGAACACACCATCTATTATATTGTGAGAGTTCTGCCAACATCAGTTTTGTTAGTTTGGTTTTGATTATTTCTGATGACATTTGATAGTTGATTCATTAATCTAAAACTAACAGCTATTCTAAAATATGTAAAAATATAAATATTTTTCCTAAGACGTAGTGATCAAAGTGAAGAGTAGTGACAGGATACAATAAATATAAACTGCTAAATTGTTCGTCTTTGTGGCTGTTCAGTGTAAATTAAATGTTATTTGTTTTGTAGAATGATTTACTACCAGAAATAATCTGCTGTAAAGAGACTTTTCTGTTAGTAATGCATTTAATAGCTAATAGTGATGCCATCCAGCTGGCAATGTAAGAGATGATATTTCATTAATTCATTCATATTTATTTGATATTTGTTTAGCTTTATTTAAACACTCACTTGGTCACATTTTCAAAATCAGCATTTGTGGATTGGAGGACTGCACCTCTGTCAGATTTGTCAGAAAAATCCACAAATAAATGCGTCCGAATCCACATGTGTCTGGTTATTTGTGAATGCAGAATCGACAACCTGTAAATAAATGCAAAAAATTCAATTCAATTCAAAGGCAATCAACCTTGTTAATTTACGAGTCGTGATATACATTTGTGAAACTTGTTGTGTGCATTTACTTCTTTTTAAGACAAATCTGATTCTGCATATGTGCGAATAGCAGTTCGATGTGCACAAAAACACAGAAGTTTGTACCTATTTTGCAAGAGCCTAATGCTCATTGTGGAATATTTAATCAAGGTACCTACACTGGTTGAGGTGTGCGTAATTGCGCAGCGCTTTGTAAATACGCACCACATCGTTCAAATTAGAGGCTGCAGATGGAACGCTCATGTGCTGCCGCCGTTGGATGGATACAGCGATTTCTTTAACCAAAATATATCCTACAAGCTGTTGTGGATGACAAATATTGATAAGAATAACCCCCTAATCTAGCCCAGTACAGACTACAATTACCTTTTACCTTCACATGGTGAGCTGGACACATGCATAACTTGGTCATAGTTCAAGAAATGTGACTAAGGTGTAGGCTGTTAAAAGTTTCTATAATAATAATAATAATAATAATAATAATAACTTTATTTATATAGCACCTTTTAAAAACAGAGTTTACAAAGTGCTTTGACAGACAAAATAAAAGCAGAATACTCAAAATATGAATTTAAAAAGCAATAAAACAATAAACAGTGGTTAAATTGGGCCCTGATGGAAAAAGCACGGTCACCTTTAGTTTTAAGTCTGGACTTAGGAACGGCCAGAAGGCCCCGCCTGAGGATCTGAGGCTGCACACCGGCTCATATGGGGTCAACATATCTGTGATGTAGCCTGGAGCCAGACCCAAACGTGCTTTAAAAGTGATCAGTAATCAGTAAAATAATAATAATAACACTCTTGTCCTTTATCTCATCACAGTTCATCTTTAAGAGTCCAGAACACATGAAGATACCTTACGACCAGAGACAGATTTTATCAGTTTCCAAAATTTGGTGGGGTTATTCAAGTTTTCAGTGACGACATTTAGATGGCAATTGTTATGTATTTGGAAAAAGAATACATTATTTCAGTATTTAGAATAGGCATTTGGCACTACTTTTGTTAAGTGATACAATGGTCAGTATACCTTTAATAGGTTAAGTGATACGTCAGCGTAGGGATACCTGTTGTGATTGGATTTGCACTTGAACAGTAAAGACCCTAAACTGTATCTCGTGGTTCAACTTATCATTTTATTGCTGTTAGTGTAAGAGTAATCAGCTCAGCATTTCTGATTAGCATGGTGAACTTGTTTCTCGCTGTCCTGAAGGAAGTGGAGCGTCGGATCTGCTGGACTTTGGACAAGCTGCTTCTCTGAGACGGAGCAAAGAGGTGATTTTATGAGATAACCATAACCAGATAACCAGTGTTATCTCTTCCACTGACTCCAAACCTTTCAGTAGGAGCATGCTCATTATATATAGCCATAAAAGTTGATTTAAAACATTCCCATGTCATGTGTTATCCACATCTGGTAAGAATTAATAATAATAATTTATCTAAGTTTCCGAGGCAAAGGTCATGCAAGAATGCTTACTCGCTGAAATGCTTGAATTGTCTCTTAACAATAAAGTGTATCAATAAAAAATCTTGCCATTTCTTACACAATGGCACAGTGATCACAGTGGTTTTGGGGTTTAGTTACTCTTTAAACTTCTGTACAAAGCACGCGCTTGACATGAGGCTTTTGTCATACTTCCACTTCCAAGAAAATTCAAGGCGCACTCTCTTGTCTTTTCTTTTAGTTTCGTGCTTTATTTATCCCACCAAACATTTTCGGCTACATGGCCTCTGTCAGGGTCAGGCGTCACCCTGATGAACGGTCAGGCCGAAAACGTTTACCAAAGTTTCAACCTATAGGAAACTTACTTTTAGCTTAAAAGTAGCATAAAAGTAGCTTAAAAGTGCCTTTTGTCAGAAAAGGATTGCCGAACAAGTAACGATTCAGGTAACGTTACAAAAGTTTGGGTAATGAAAAACTGCTCAAATATTTACTCTGTAATTTTTATGTTTGTTGCCATCCTACTTTTATTTTAAAAGCACAACCACTAAACCAGACGTCTTCAATTTGCTCACTTATTAGCATAACAAGTAAACGCTAGCCAAGTGTAGGCACTATGAACACTGATCTTGGCAATGCCCCTATTATAAATGTATATTATATGTATACAGGGAAATTACTGTGGATCATTCTATAGTTGCTTACTTCACTAATTTAGCCAGGAATAATCTAAAGGTAACCTTAGACAACATGACAGAGCAGTAGCCATCTACCTCAACAACTTAAAAAAAAAAACAAAAAAAAACAAATCATGCCACATAATCAAGATAAGGCAACGATACTTGTGGCAGAGACCTGGAATATCCAAATATTAATCAGACTTGTCGGGATCACTGCACAGTAAATTAAAAATGATTTCGTTTTTACCTGAAACTGGTTCCTTTCAGTCAGGTAGCCCACCAGGTGATGAAGGATTGGAAGCGCTTGATGGAACACTGGGACTGCCCTCCATTGCAGACGAGCGGCATCTAAATTTGATAAAGCACAGCTAAACCTGATAAACTCCATCTAAATCTGATAAAGTATACTGAACAAAAATATAAACGCAACACTTTTGGTTTTGCTCCCATTTTTCATGAGTTGAAATAAAATATCTAAGACTTTTTCTATGCACACAAAAGGCTTATTTCTCTCAAATTTTGTTCACAAATGTGTTTAAATCCGTGTTAGTGAGCACTTCTCCTTTGCCAAGATAATCCATCCACCTGACAGGTGTGGCATATCAAGATGCTGATTAAACAGCATGATTATTGCACAGGTGTGCCTTGGGCTGGTCACAATAAAAGGCCACTCTAAAATGTGCAGTTTTATCACACAACACAATGCCACAGATGTCGCAAGTTTTGACTGCAGGAATGTCCACCAGAGCTCATGTTGCAGCATGATGATGCACGGTCCCATGTTGCAAGGATCTGCACACGATTCCTGGAAGCTGAAAACATCTTGTTCTTGCACGGCCTGCATACTCACCAGACATGTCACCCACTGAGCATGTTTGGGACGCTCTGGATCGGCGTGTACGACAGCGTGTTCCGATTCCTGCCGATATCCAGCAGCTTCTCACAGCCGTTGAAGAGGAGCGGACCGACACTCCACAGGCCACAATCAACAACCTGATCAACTCTATGTGAAGGAGATGTGTCGCACTGCATGAGGCAAATGGTGCTCACACCAGATACTGACTGGGTTTCAAAAAATGTATATCTGTAGCCCTAGTCATGTGAGATCCATAGTTCAGTGCCTAATAAATGTCTTTTTTCAAGATAAAACTGCACATTTTAGAGTGGCCTTTTATTGTGAGCAGCCCAAGGCACACCTGTGCAATAATCATGCTGTTTAATCAGCATCTTGATATGCCACACCTGTCAGGTGGATGGATTATCTTGGCAAAGGAGAAGTGCTCACTAACACGGATTTAAACACATTTGTGAACAAAATTTGAGAGAAATAAGCCTTTTGTGTGCATAGAAAAAGTCTTAGATCTTTTATTTCAACTCATGAAAAATGGGAGCAAAAACAAAAGTGTTGCATTTATATTTTTGTTCAGTATAGATCTAAACCTGACACAAGTCCACCTAAATTTGACAAAGTAGATCTATGAATGACAAAGGCAGCTGAGGATGTCCTAAAATGGCCACCGTACACTAGGGGGCGCGTTGAATGGAAGGCAACAAGGTTATGTGGATCTGAATGCAGCGCCTGATTATAAAGAGGCTTTAGGCAGGAAGCTGCAGCCTTAGTGGATTAGTCTTAAAAACTGAAACGTGGCGTTGGTGATGAAGCGTCTCAACCTGCTCGCTGCTCTGTTCCAGGGATTGTTTGTGCCACAACTTGATTTGCATACATTTCTTAGTGAATGAGATGAAAATTCTTATTCTTATTCTTATGCAAATTTCCCTCACAATGCAGTCTTTCTGACTGTGGACCTGAATCCTACCAGCTCCAGAGCTGACACTGACCTCTGACCTCCCAAACAAAAAGGGAATTTCCATACAGGGAACAGTGACGTATCACATTAAATTTTCTTAGTGTATTGAGTTCTGTAGTTAGATGTAATCCTGGACAGTCCAGTCCAGGTCAGACCAGTGATCTTCTCAACTCGTCCTTCAACAGATTGAAGCTTTACAGGAAGTTCTAGAGAAGTTAAAGAACAAGCAGCTGTCGTCGGAGAAGAAACTGGGCTGGGTTCCTTCTGTAAGAACTACTAATGCATCAAATCTGCAGCAGGTTAAATTACTGTATATTTAAATGTTGTGGAAAATACCCTCATCATACTGGAAGGTGCTTTGGATAAAAACATTCACCAATTAGCGTGGATGTGTGATGTTGGACGTAAAACGGACCTGTTGAACTCTATAGAAGGTGACATCATCACCCGGCACCAAAGATCAGCCAATAGCAGATGGTAATTTCAGGAGCATGCTTTTTACCAGTAGATATCAGGCTTCACACAGATCTGGCTTTGGGGTTTAGTTACTCTTTGAATTGTTTTTGTGGGAATGTATTTTTATTATGTGTTGAAGGCTTTCATTAGGAGTGGTCATATTGCCAATGGGTTGGCTCGAGTCTACTGTAAGGCCCATGGTTTTAGTATTTGCATTTGACGTAGTTTCTGTAACAGGATGTTTTTTTACGGGGTGGAGTTGTTAGCCCCACGCCCAACCCCCAACCTGGAGGGCCAGGTGTTGCTTTTCGTCTGGCCTCTACCCTGAAACCTGCCCGGCTTGGTTGGACCTGCTGGGGGTATGGCCCCCGCCGGTATAGCCTTCAGAGTCACGGAGGCACACAAGCCTCCCCACCGCAGCAAGGTAACAACACAAGGAGAGGAAGTTAGGAGTGTGATAGACAGTCTGCTTGGGCCCATAACGAAGGTCCGCCTAGGAACATGGAATGTCCGCACTATGTATGAGACATCCAAACTAGCCCAGGTCATCAGTGAGATGAAAAGGTACAGGCTGGATATTTTAGGAATTAGTGAATGTCGATGGACTGGTTCTGGATGCCAAACAACCAGCGACGGATCAGTTATCCTTTACTCAGGACAGGAAGACAAGCACATACACGGTGTGGCTCTCATAGTCTCCAAAGAAAAGGCAAAAACCTTGGTAGAATGGGAACCTGTAAGTGACAGAATGATCAGAGCTCGCTTCAATTCCAAACATTGCAAACTGACCATCATACAATGCTATGCACCAACAAATGAAGCTGAGAAAGAGGACAAGGATGACTGGTATGAGGAGCTACAACGAACTGTCTCCAAGGTCCCTCAACACGATATGTTACTGATCATAGGTGATATGAACGCCAAGGTTGGAGCCGATAATGACAACTGTGACAGAGCTATAGGGAGCCATGGCTGTGGTGTGAGGAACAACAATGGTGAGCGCCTTGTTGACTTCTGCCTCGAGAACAACTGCGTAGTTGGTGGTACCATCTTCCCACATAAGAACATCCACAAACTCACTTGGAGGTCACCTGATGGTCTTACAACTAACCAGATTAACCACATCTTAATCAACGGGAAGTGGCGCAGGTCTCCCCAAGATGTTAGAGTTTGTCGCGGTGCAGATGCCAACAGTGACCACTATCTGGTGACAGCTAACATCAGGCTGAAACTCCGGAAAGTAAAACAGCAGGGTCAACGCAGGAGACAACTCGACATTGGCAAACTGAAATGTCAGAATATCAGCAAAGAGTTTGTGTTGGAGCTGAGAAATCGCTTCGGTGCTCTTGGTGCCCTGGCTGATTCAACTGATGAGGACCCTGATATCTACACCAAATGGGAAACCATCAAGAACACCTATGTTGAGACAGCTACCAAGATCCAGGGCCACAGAGAAAAGAAGAACAAGGAGTGGCTGACACCTGGCAGAAAATAGAACAAAGAAAACAACTTAAGGCCAAGATGCTGAACACCAAGTCGCTGAGGCTCCAGAAACAGGTCCAAGAAGCCTATAAGACCAAGGATAAGGAGGTCAAAAAGAGTGCAAGGAATGACAGAAAGGCCTTTGTTGAGATGCTAGCCTGCAAAGCAGAATGGGCAGCTAGAAGAGGCAAAATGAGTGTTGTATACAAAATCACCAAACAACTATGTGGCCAAAACATCAGCCAATCTGCTCCTGTAAAAGACAAGGATAGTAACAACCTCTTATCAGAGAGCGAACAGGCAGCGAGATGGGTGCAGCACTTTCGTGAAGTCCTCAACTGCCCTGAACCAGAACATCCTGCTAACCCTACACCTGCAGATAACATACTCAACATCAACACCAGCCCCCCGACTGAAACAGAAGTCAAGAGTGCCATTAAAGCAACAAAGAATGGGAAAGCTGCAGGCATTGACTCCATTCACGCCGAGATGCTGAAGGCTGACCTCAACACCTCAGTCAAGGTTCTCACAGACCTGTTCAGAAACATCTGGGACAGAAATGTCATTCCTGAGGACTGGGCCAAAGTTCTGATTGCCAAAATTCCAAAGAAAGGCAATCTACAAAACTGCAACAACTGGCGAGGCATCACATTGCTATCCATACCATCCAAGGTCTTCTGCAAAGTCTTGCTGGGCAGAATTGACATGACAATTGACACCAAACTGAGGCAGGAACAGGCAGGCTTCAGGAAAGGAAGAGGGTGCACTGACCAGATCTTTACACTAAGGAACATCATTGAGCAATGCATGGAGTGGAACAATCCATTACACATCAATTTCATCAACTTCCAGAAAGCTTTTGACAGCTTACACCGTGACACCCTGTGGAAAATCGTGCAATCCTATGGAATTCCTCCAAAGATGACTGCATTGACAAGGATGTTTTACCATCAATTTGAGTGTAGTGTCATCGTAAATGGCAACCTCACTGAATGGTTCCCCGTGGAATTTGGTGTACGCCAGGGATGTATCATCTCCCCCATTCTCTTCCTGATTGCCATCGACTGGACCATGCGAAAAACCACCTCAGACAAGCCCAGAGGCATCCAGTGGACTCTCTTCACCCAGCTAGAAGATCTTGATTATGCTGATGACCTGCCTATCCTCTCCACAAATCATACTCACTTGCAAGAGAAGACGAATAGGACTGATATATTTGCCAAACAGATGGGTTTGAACATTAATATCTCCAAAACCCAAGTGATGTGCATAAATTCAACACCACATGCACCAATCACTGTGGATGGTAACTCTCTCAATTATGTCGAGGAGTTTACATTTTTGGGAAGTCTCCTCAGTAAGGACAATGCATGCAGCAAAGACATCAGCGTAAGGCTCGGGAAAGCTCGCAGTGCTTCTTGCCATCTGGAAATCAAAGCAGTACAGCCTAAAAACCAAGATCCGACTGTATAACAGCAATGTTAAATCAGTTCTGCTGTACGGCTCAGAATGCTGGCGAGTGGTTGAGAGTGACATGAAAAAGATCAATGCATTCCACAATGGATGTCTCCAGAAGATATGTCACATCTTTTGGCCAGAAAAGATCTCCAATGAGGACCTGCACAAAAACACAAACTGTCACAATGTGGTGCTGGAAATTAAACATCGGCGGCTCAAATGGCTCGGACATGTCCTCAGAATGGACCAGGACCGCATTCCTAAAGTAGCCTTGAGATGGACTCCACCTGGAAAGAGGAAACAAGGGAGGCCAAAAACAACCTGGCGGAGAACTGTGACCTCGGAACTGAAAACGGCTAACCTAACTTGGGGCGAGGCACAACATGCTGCACAGGATAGGACCAAATGGAAGCAGATAGTCGCAGCCTTATGTTCCACAGGGAACGAAGAGGATTAAGTAAGTAAGTATTTTTATTATGTATTTTGCTTGCTTTGTATCCTTCCTCTTACTATTATTACTTTGTTTTACTGCTGTGGAGCACTTTGTAACTGTTCAGATAAAGTGCTAGGCTATATAAATAAAGTTATTATTATTATTACTACTACTGCAGCTACTACTGTTGAAAGTCTTCCATGTCTGCTATGAGCCTCGAGCTCTGGGAGGAGCAACAAGCTCAAACAGACACAGTGTGCTCCATCAGCCTCTGAGTCTCTGAGCTCTCATAATTAGAAGGAGTAACCATTGCTCTGCTTGCTCTTCCACCTGTCCAGTCTTGCCTTCCCCTTGTTCTTGTTTGAGTGCGTTTAAAGTGAGTAATGCATTGGGTGTATTGCTCAACCTTTAGATTACTGATTTATTATTCCATGCCTTATTAGTTTGATAATATGTGTTTGTATAGTTCCATTCATGGCCAATTCCAGTGTTTGAGTGTTTGGGAAATCAGTTTAACACTGTTTAATGCAAGATTGATAGAGCAGGCTAACTGAAAATTCTTTGTGTTAAGTTGAGCAATTGTTTCTTAATGTCATATGAAATCCTCTGTTTGTATAATTCTTCTTGTGGAATCTGCCACCTCACTCTCCCTAATTCCAGTGACTCATGTTCCAGTGAATGTTCCTAGACTCCCTGCTTTTCAGTTACCACCAACAATGAAACCACTGGTGTGTTTTTAACAAAATCAGTGTAGGTTATACAGAGAACATCACAGGAAACTAACTGCAGTCAACACACCCAGACTGGAGAATCTGCAATATGACAACCTGCACATACAGTTAATCTAGGTCAGATAGTCTTATATTGTATTGATCTTTTAGTTAGAATAAACTACTTTATTCTAACTAAAAGAGATCAATACTTCATAGCCAGAAAACCCACCTGAGGCAAGAGTCAATGTAGAAATATTACATAACTGTATGTGGATTGGTGACTCATTGCATTTACATTTTATCGTTAGTAAGGCCAAACGTGTCTGACCTCCAGAACTGGTTTGGGTGATTAGATCAACAATGGGTTTCCACCTGGATTTGATGTACTTTTGCTCTATCTGAATACAATATTCACCCAGGACGTATGTTAATGCCAGGAGGGAAAGCGGTCAACTTTTGCATATAAGTTTATAGCTGATAGCTATAACAAGAATTTTGATTATTTTTTGATATTTTTCTATATTTGACATCCTGGTCCCAGGCCGAATGTAAATATAGGGTGTTGTTAGGTACTTTAGCTACCGGGACGGCCCAGCACATGGCATATTCCCTGACCTGAAGTGCATTCGTTGGTTTTTTAGAAAAGGGGTATGACCAAATAAGTATTTTACTTCTTCCTACTCCATTTCAGACATGTAATATTTATTTATTTATGTTGTTTATTGAGAATTTGTTGTATATGTTTACTGTAAATTTTATTGGTTATTCTTGTTTTGTTTACTTACGTATGTATATACTGTATATATATGTACATACATATACATATATTTAACATGTTCGAAATAAATCTATTCTATTGTAGATTACAGGTGGTGGCTGATGTGTATAGCATGCAAATCTAGAGTGTTGTGGGTACATGGTTTGTGTCCTGTTCACCAGAACGCCCCAAGCCACAACAAGATCAGACATGAACTGTTATGCCAGAGTTTGCCAAAGGAAAGAATATCAAGAACACTCTCTCTAGTCAGCAAAACAAAAGATTTATAGGAAGACAGAATAGGAATTGAATATTTTCAGTACAGAAGACAAGGTTTATATTTACCAAACATCTCAGGGTCTGAATTTTGTTGCTACTGACAGAACTTGAAGCAATATCCTAAGTCCTGGTTGTATACTGAACAAAAATATAACAACACTTTTGTTTTTGCTCCCATTTTTCATGAGTTGAAATAAAAGATCTAAGACTTTTTCTATGCACACAAAAGGCTTATTTCTCTCAAATTTTGTTCACAAATTTGTTTAAATCCGTGTTAGTGAGCACTTCTCCTTTGCCAAGATAATCCATCCACCTGACAGGTGTGGCATATCAAGATGCTGATTAAACAACATGATTATTAGAAAAAGTCTTAGATCTTTTATTTCAACTCGTGAAAAATGGGAGCAAAACTAAAAGTGTTGCTTTTATATTTTTGTTCAGTATAGATCCAAACATTAACAGCACAGCTAAACATGAACAGTCTAATGTATGTGTAGTGTATATTCATTTTCAAAGTTACACTCCTGTGACATAGTAAATTGTCTTTGCCCTAGCCCTTTTAAGCCTAGTCCCTTTCGCCCTAGTTATTTAGCCCTAGTCCTTTTAGTCCGTTAGTCCCTTTAGCCCTAGTCTCTTTAGCACTATAGTCCCCTTAGCCATACTCCCTTTAGCTCTAGTCCTTTTAGCCCTATCATGTACCCTATAGTCCCTTTTAGCCGTACTCCCTTTAGCCTAGTCCTTTTAGCCCTGGGCCCGTTAGTAATAGTCCTTTTAGCCCAAGTAATTTCACCCCTTTAAAGATTTGTGCTAAATAATGGTGTAATTATCAGTCTTTTCCATTCATTGTGCGATCGTTTGGCTTCAGAAGACTTGGATTATGCTGCAGAGCTGTATGGAGTCATTTTATGGTAATTTGTTGACCTTTTTGGAACTCTAAAATCCTGCTTTCCACCGACTTATGTCGGTGGAAAGCAGGAAATAATGCAGAGTGTCCCATTACTCTTTATATAGCCGTGAACACTCAAAGGCTTGCACACCCTGAGTTCAAACCTTCTCTACATCATGAAAGTGCATCATGGAAGGTCCTGAAGGCGAGCGGGCCACAGCCTGAGAAGAACTGTGCCATCAGTGGATCTTATGGGCTTCATGGCAGACATTTGTAAATATTAACAAGTGTCCTTGAACGTAAAGAGTGTATATTATGGTACGTCTGACAACAGAACCAGCACTACCAGTTACATCTTTCAAAGCACACCTTCGAGCACACCCACACCTGAACCACACCCAGATGTAGAATCAGACTTCACCAGTCTGTTGAGAGCGGCTGGAGGTGAAACTTCAACAGAGAGGATTCTGCTTCTTTTGCTTTTTCTTCTTTAGTTTTTTCCATTCAGTCATCGCAGCATTTAGTTAAACCGAACAGTAAGGAGAAGCAATCTGAAATGCCTCACAGAGCAAGAGACCGTTGTAAGTACCTTTACTTTAATGAAAAAAACACGTAAAGTGAATATATTGGAACTATTTTTTACTCAGGGATGCAAACAACTTGCTTTTCGGCGAATGTTTTTTCACGTTAATTTGGGTGACTTGTGTGAATCGTCCAGATCCGAAGAGGTTTTTTTTTTTTTTGCGACACACCGATAAGTGAAAGTGAAATTAAATCAGGGAGGGATGGAGAGAGAGAGAGAGAGAGACAGAGAGAGACAGAGAGAGAGAGCGAGAGAGACACACACACACACAGAGAGAGCAAGAGAGAGAGAGACACACACACAGAGAGAGAGAGCGAGAGAGAGAGACACAGAGAGAGAGTTCAACCCAGTTTTTTTATTTTCAGAATTAGAAAAGTATTACTTTTCTAATTCTGAAAATAAAAAACTTTACTAGTTAACATCTGTCTCTCTCTTATTGATCTGAGTATATTAAATAGAATTTCCTATTTATTTAAGCATATGCCTTCGTCACATGGTTATATATTACACTGTCGCATTTTTTTTTTCGACTTCGGGTAGCTCTCTGTTTTTTCACCATACATGTGTTTGCATCCCTGTTTACTATTATTACCACACCTTGTCTAAAAAAATATTAATGATGGTACACAGTTAGTGCAATGTAGCTTTTGTGTTTTTTAACTTATATTTTTGTTGAATAGCGAGGAGCGCAGGTGGTTTCCAGAGGGGAGAAAACCAGGAAAACTCCCTCCAGAGATCCAGACCTGATCAAATCAGGCAGGGAAGAGGTAAGAAAAATCTCTTGCAGTGCTGCACAAAACAAAAAATCTCTGAAAATAGAACTTCGATAAAACAGTTCGAGGGCTTGGAGCCAGAAGGGCGTGACTGGCAGTTTGGGCAATAATGAGATCTATATATCATGAAGAAGCTGTTGAGGAGATCTGTTTCATAGTGTAAGTACGGTATCTCTTTATTTGTACATTTATGTGATGACATTATCATTATCAAAAGATATTTCCAACAGTTGATCAAAGTTAAGTTTGCCAAAATCTCCTTGCACCCTTCAGGCTCCAAGCCCTCGATGTGTTTTTGTACCAAAATGTCCCGAAATTTGAAATCTGTTTGCTTCATGTTTCCTATTTGAAACAGCTGGGAACCAAGAAAAACTCACAACTAAAAGGCTCATGTTGAAGATGATTGTGTCTAATCTGCTGCCTATGGCAATCACAGAAGATGCTAATTTCCAGGCTTTTGTAAAAGCACTTAAACCTACTGCCAACATTCCCGACAAATCTGTGATGCGTTCAGAGCTTCTCACCGTGTACGAGCGAGAGAAAATGGCGGTGAGACGCAGCTTGGCTTCTGCTGATGATGTTGTGCTGACATGCGAGTTGCGACTTTCAAGAGCCGAATACTCCTATCTGACAGTAGGTTGTCATGTTGTTGATAAAAATGGGAAACTCAAGTCCTACATGCTGGAGACTACCTGCCTCTTAAGTGACCAATCAGCAGGCAACATTATAAATCAACTTTCAGCTATCATGGAGGCCTGGGGCATAAAAGAAAAGGTCCACACTGTCGTTACAGCTGGCATGCCACAACTGAAGAAAATGAAAGCAAATTGGACACACATGCCTTGTTTTGCCTACACCTTAAATATGGTATTCAACGATCTTCTGATGTGTGACGATAGCCTCAGGGAGGTTCTCACAAAGTGTCAGGAAATTGTGAGGTTCTTTAAGAACGATTCTGAAGCTGAGCAGAAACTCAGAGAGATTCAAAACCAGCAGAGGCTACAACAGGAGGAGCTGATCATGTACACCGGGGAGGGATGGCTCACTCTGTTACACATGCTAGAGCGACTGGATAAGCAGTACAAGGCAATGCCTATGGTGTTGAATGAAAGAGGTAAGACTCATTTCATTCTCATCGAAAATGATAAAAAGAAAATCCAGAACACCATATCAGCCCTCATACCTCTGAGAGAAGCCACATCCACGATGAAAAAAGAAGGGTTCGACACCATTTCTGTCATCATCCCACTGCTGAAGAAACTTATGGACAACCTCACAGAACAAGCGAAGACAAGGAACAAAGTTGCTGCAATGTTGCTCTCAAAGTGTGAACATCACTTTGGTAAGGACAACATCCCCAAACTGGCTCCCATCACAGCTCTGGACCCAAGGTTCAAAAACCAGCTGGAAGACCAAAATAAAAGGCAGGCAAAAGATAAAATAATTAAAGAGCTCAGTGAGAGTGCAGCAGGGTCTGCTTCCTCTGCTCTTGACCTCGAATGCCTGCTGAGCAACTACATGGCCCATGAACCTCTTCCAGAGGGTGGAAACCCTCTTGCATGGTGGAGATTCACAGGATCGAGGAAATTCGGGGAAATGAGCAAGCTTGCTCTGAAGAAACTTGGCATCGTCTCCACTGCTGTACCGCTAGACAGAGCCTTCTCAAAAGCAGATGATCGGTTCTGCAGCCTCAGCAGCTCCCAGGAGCCAGAAAACATCAACATGATCCTGTTTCTGAACAGCAACTGGGATACAAAGCCTTAGATAAAAACCCATTGCTTCTTATTAGGCCTGTGCATAGAAACTCTGAGATTGTAATACATTTTCTTATAGGAAATACAACTCAAATGGAATAGTAATGACAAATGAGTGTTTTATATATCTTCATCTCATATTAAAATGTGTCACTATGCAAGCAAGTAAACTGAGACTGCCACCCAGTGGTAAAGAGAAACTACTACACTGCCAAGGAAAAGGTCTGAAAATTGTGTCAGTTTGCAGTTGTCATCAATAAATTAATTTATGCATTCATTCAACTTTAACAACATCAACCAGTGATAACACCGTGTTTTGTTTGTATGTTTACTGCATAACCTCACGGTTACGACCATCGGTCCTATTTGGAATATTGTATATTGTGTGTGTGTTTCTCTCTTGTCTGTCCTGTTTTTTCTCCTGTTTTGCCTTAGGGAGTTAGGTTAAGAGTTTGTATTTTTGTTTATTTTTATTTTTGCTAGGGAAGTCAGGTTTGCTGGGTTTAGTTCCATTTTGTTCATTATTTTCAGCAGTGCCCACCCTGAAGTCTTCTGCTCAGATTTCTTTCAATAAATTTCTATGTTGGACTGCCATACTGAATGCTGGTCCTTCTTGGGAGCGGGGAAAGAGGGGGAGTCACACATGTCATGTTATACCTGTACCATGTTATATAGGTTTCCCCTAGGCATGACATTCATATAGTATTAGAAATCTGAAATATTGTAGCTTAACATGAAGAAATGTGTTTATCCTAATGTTGTTTAAAGTATAAAGTCACAAGTACCTTAATTAGGGTTTCAATTTAGACAATACATTGGCATTAACAAACATGTATAACAACATTACTTAATGCAGTTGTTTATTGTGCTTTTAATATGAACTCATCTTTGTTAATGTCACTGTTCATGCTTAATTCATATTAGTAAACACATTAGTCAGCATTAACAAACATGTATAACAACATTAATGCAGTTGTTCATGTGCATTTAACATTAACTAATCTTTGTTAGTGTTGCTAATCATGTTTAATTCATGTTAGTTAATGCATTAGTTAACATTAGTTAGTGAATACTTAATGTAAAGTGTTACCACTACTACTACTGCTACTACTGCTACTACTACTACTACTAGTAGTAGTACTAGCCTACTACTGCTACTACTGCTACGACTACTGCTAATACTACTGCGACTACTGCTATTACTTCTAATACTACTACTACTTGTAATAATAATAATAATAATAATATGTTTTTATTTATTTTTTATTTAACCATTATTTCTCCAGGTTAGCCTCATTGAGATTAAAAATCTCTTTTTCAAGAGGGACCTGGCCAAGAAAAGCAGCACAAAGTTACAGATGCCACAACAAACATCTCATCACATTACAGCATTATACATGATAAACATTCAGCGTCTCATATAAAAGCAATTTAAACTATGGGGAAAAAAAAAAAAGCCACAGGTGTATACATGTATAAAATGTCTCCATAATCTACTGCAGGTAGAAAAGTAGCCGACACAAGCTGAGACAAGAAGAAGAAGAAGAAGAAGAAGAAGAAGAAGAAGAAGAATTTAATTGAAATCTTACATATTTAGAAAGATAAAAAATCCAGCACACATATTGTATATCCTTTTATATAGTGGATTTTTGAGAACTGGATTTTTTCAGAAACTGGTTTGTTGTTTTGATCAGTGAGGTTAAGTTAGCCCACGGCACGCTCACCAGAGAATTAAAAAGCTTTTATTCACATTGCTGGAAACAGTTTAAAAACACCAGCTAACCCACGCTGGCGGCTTCACAAATTGTTTTGTAATTATGACACCTCAGCTGAGGGAGGGGTGGAGCTTCAACTATCTATTGTGGATTCACGGTCATTTCCAAAAAAAATTTTAAAAATCCAAATTCTGATGAAGGTCTGCATGGACTGAAATGTTAGTTAATAGAAGAAATGTGTAGGCTCATGCAACAGCAGTGTGCGGGATTTTTTTTGTTCTATTGATGCCTTCTCTACATTACAACACAGCTGCACAGATTAGATGTGTGTTATCAGAGTTCTTCATAGACTTCAGCAGGAATCTGCTGCATGTGACTGAGCCGGGTGACGCTCCTGCAGCTCAGCCTCCAGCCAGCAGGGGGAGCTGTCAGCACTGCAGCAGAACAGGAGGCTCGCTGGGTTTTTAACTAAACACAAAGAACACGTGATGGATAACATATCCAAATCAAAACCTTGATTTCAAATATGTTACTCCTGAAAATGAGATGTTTAGTTTTTAGTTTTGATAAACAATATAGGAAAGTCGCGCACATCCCGAAACCACTGAAGGCAGGTGCTGGACCCGGAAGTACGTTTCGAGCTCAAAACGTCACTTTGTGGTGCCAATAAAGCAACAAAAGGGAGCTACAGTGTGCGGACTTTCCTTGCTGGATATAGTTTTTAGTTTTGGTCATGTTTTTAGTTTTCAGGCTCTTATTTCATTCTGTTGATGTCACTGTGTTTGAAGTTGTAATTTTGTCATCATTGTTCATTCCTGCTTGTTTTAATTCCTGTTTTGTCTTCCTAAGTTAATTTATTTTTGTTTAAATAGCTAGCTTTCTTTTATTGTACACCCATGTTTTACCTATTTCTCTGGTACTGTAATATCTGAGGACTCCAGGAGGACCGGCCTGCAGCCTGCAGCAGGTTCATATGGATCCTTAATAAACTAATAAACTCTTATTTGAACATGCAGCACAACTACTAGTGCAGGCTCTTGTAATATCAGCCTTGACTACTGCAGCTCCTTACAGGCAGGGCTCCCGGCATGTACGCTCAAACCTCTGCAGATGATCCAGACCGCGGCGGCGCCTCTGGTCTTCAACCGGCCCAAAACAGCACATGTCACTCCGCTGTTCATATCCCTCCACTGGCTCCCAGTCGCTGCCCGCATCAAGTTCAAGTCCTTGATGCTCGCCTACAAAGCAGCAACCAGAACGGCTCCGACCTACCTGAACTCCCTCATTCAGGTCTACGCTCCCTCCCGCCCGCCACGCTCTGCCGAGGAGCGGCGCCTGGTGCTGCCGCCACAACACGGCCCTAAGTCTCTATCCAGACTCTTCTTCTGTGGTTCCTCGGTGGTGGAACGAGTTACCAAACTCCATTCGATCTGCAGAGTCCCTCTCGATCTTTAAGAAAAGGCTAAAGACCCAGCTCTTTAGTGAACACCTTCTCACCTGATGGACTGTGTAATTGCTAAAAAAAATAAAAAACTCTTTATCTGCCTCTCTGCCTTGTGGCTCCTCTGTCCTGTCGGACCAGAGCTTAGCTTCATGGCTCTTACTCTCGTTGTTCTCTCCTGACTAGATCCTTGCTTGTGTTGTATTAAACTCTCATGTGTACGTCGCTTTGGATAAAAGCGTCTGCCAAATGGGAAATTGTAATTGTAATTGTTATCCAGAGACTTACAGTGACCGGGCAGGTTGACGGCTCAGTGTCTTGCTCAGTGGCACTTCAGCAGGAAACAGCAGCTGGGGGCTGGAGATAAAAAAAAAACAGAGATGAAACTTTATTGGTCGAAATTGAGTCGCTGCTGCAGCAAGCAGCAATAAGATACAGCAGGGGAAAGAAAACTAGAACATAAGCACGCAAACAGAATGTAAAATAGGCATTGAGATTCACTGTGAACGAAAAGTGCAGTGCAAATAAAACACATTATTATTATTATTAAAAACAGCAGAGACAATAATAAAAATACAAAATAATAAAAACAAAAGCATTAAAATAGAGTAAAACAGTTTGGGCATCATGTAAACATAATGCTGCTGAGAGAAATATGTGCAGAGGAAAACCAGCGCAGCCTGCTGTCCTTACCCACAATACATCTGGTTTTCTTATATATTTGAGAAAAAATATAAAAGTCAAAATAAAACAAAACTGCACTGATCTTTACTTCATGTTTTTTTTGTTTTTTTTGTTGGCTCTTTGTGATGAAAAGTGAAAGTCAGAGTTCAGATAAACTCCAACGGTCTGAGGCAGCGTGCAGCTCTCTGATAAACCTGCTTCCTCCCTTCCTACCTTGTTTCCTTCCTCCCTTGTTCCCTTGCTATTTCCTTGCTCCCTTTCTACCTTGTTCCCTTCCCTCCTGCTCCTCTACCTTCCTCCTCTCCTCCCTCACTCTCTGCCTCCCTTCTTCTCTTCCTCCTTTGCACCATCCCTCCTTTCCTCTTTTGCTACCTTCCCTCCTTCCTCCCTTGCAACCCTCCTCTGTTCACCCCTTGCTTCCTTCCCCCTTCTTTCCTTCCTCCCTTCTCCTCTTGCTCCCTCGCTCCATTCCTCCCTTTTCTCCTTACTCTATTCCTCCTTTGCTCCCTTCCATCTCTCCTCCCCTGTTCCCTTCCTCCTTCACTCCCTTGTTCCCTTCCCATAATAAAACAGTGGAAGCAGTTTCCTTTGCTGCTGCAGAGGCAACATTGAGGAAATGAATGTAAAACAGAAAGGAGAAGAACTGAGGCTGACTGATGTGGGAAATACATTTATTTTTATTTTATTCTTTTATTTGTATTTATTTAAGTGTTGAGGTGGCAGACAGAACGTGTTTGAGGTTCCACGTTCTCACCTCACCCACATTTTTTTGCACTTTTCTGTCACTTGAACTGTAAATAATATTTTTCTTGCATCTGTGAGCCTCAGTTTCAGACATTCAAACATTACTGTTTTACATCACATGATTACATAATTGTCTCTGTTGCTCTTACCCAGTCTCTTGTTGGATTAACCTCTAATGAATAAATATAAACTATTCCTCCCACTGGAGACACCTGGACCGCTCTGGACCCCTCTGGACCCCTGCAGGTCCCCAGACCGCCTATTGGAAACCACTGAATTAGTTATGTGTGTGTGACTGCAGGGTGATGAGGCTGGGAACTGAAGAAGAGCCAGCATCTCACACTCACACACACACACACACACACACACACACACACACACGCACACACACCTCTCATTCAGACACGCCCCCTCGGTCCTGTGGGACCTGCCGTCTGATTGGCTGAGATGCTTATCAGTCTTACACTCCAAGCCCACTCATCATTAGTTTATTTAGCATTGTATGTTATTGTGAGATTGAGTATTGAATTACAGATCAGTCATCCTCATACATGCTGTGACTGAACTAAATTAAAGAGTGAAATTAAATGATTCCTCATTTTACTGGGGAACCCCAGGAACCCCCTCATGGACCCCTGGAGGTCCCCAGACCCTAGTTTGGGAAACACTGGGTGGGGCTATTAACAGATCAGACAATTTCTCAAGGGACAACTTAAAGCTCCACATGAAAACACTTAAAGCGTCTTATCAGCTGACATCTTCAAAAGTCCACACACTGCAAAAATACATTCCACATGTACTTGTGTATATTTGGAGATGAGCTTCAAAATACAAAAATGTATTTGTAGGCTAGATGTGGATGATTTTCATGTTTAAATAGATTCTGGACACTGGGAATCCATTCGCCTCACTCAGAACATATTCTGATTAAATTAAATTTCCATGTACAAATACTTTTTTTTTGACAGTTTAGTTATATTTTGAAAAATATCTCTACACATTCTTAAGTATATGTGTGAAACATATTTGGATGTAGAATATGAACACCAAACCATGACTGCATCCAAACCCACTGCTGATGAATGTAGTCGAGAACAAAACGAAAATGATAGTGTATAAATAATGGATAGGAAATCAATAAAGAGTTTAATCTAATCAATCAAACCCAAACGAGGTGGGTGAGTGAGGTCAACAGGGGGCGCTCTGCTCCAAACTCCGGACTGTGCCTTTAAAATAAAGCTGTAGAGAAAACTCACTGAAACTAAACCACAATGTTAACGGGACTGAAACTGCTGAACAATCTGTGAGTCTAATATTTAGTCCTCAAATCTTATTTCCTTAAAACAAGTGAAAAAATCAGGTTGAGGTAATTCCACTTGTTTCCAGTACTTTACTTGTTTCAGGACTTTTTATTTTAAACAAGTGTCACTGTCTTGAAACAAAGCAGAATACGGCAGATCACTGCAGTAGTGCAAAATGAGACTCAATTCAATTGTTTGAACTAATTTGCATTGGAAACAAGTGAATTTATCTCTCAACACTGGCGGATCTTTACATGTTTTAAGAAGAATTTGGAAGGGAGCGAAGGAGGAATTTAAGATTCCATACAGATGAAATGACTTGAGAAGACTCCATAGGCTACAGACGAAATGACTTGTTGAGATGGATCATTTCTTCAGTGCATTTATGACATTAGATGAAACAGTTGATGTAAAATGACTGAAGTGTTGTTTTCCAGGTGAAGTCTGACCGCGTCACCGCGTTTACGCACAAAGGAAAGGAGGAGAAGAAGAGGATGGAGAAAACTATTATAGAGGAGTTTGGGTCCCTGAAGGAACCCGGGCCCCTGGGTGCATCCGGGGGGAGAGGGGGAAGGAGGGGGGGGTACAGGCCTCCGGGACACGACACCCAGACCTGCAGGACGGGTCGTGTCGGCGGGGAGGAGGCGGGGGCGACACCGGAAAACACGACGCCTGGAGAGGGGGAGCCCCAGCGGGAGGAGGGGCCCCCGCTGGTCCCTGGGGTGCCGCTTGATGGGACATCCCTTAACGGGACTGTGCTGCTTAATGGGACTGTCATCCTTGATGGGGTCGCCATGGAAACGGCGCATCACGACAGAGAGCCGCCAACGGGTATAAGAGGCGGGCGGGACGCGGCGGAGAAGGCACTCAGGCTCCGCACCGCCGCGCCGAACAGACCGAGCGCCCCGCTGCCCGCTGCCCCGGAGCCGCTGAGCCAAACCCGCATGCTGCTGAGTCCGTCCGCGTTCCCGCTGTCTGCCCGCACCATGCTGTACGAGACCGCGCATCCTCTCGCCACCTTAAACAGGTAAGAGAAAAAAATCACTATGATGTTATATAGCCTATGGTTATAATATTCCTATGGTATTCTTATAATATTCATACTTATAGGCCTAGTGTGTCTGACTCAATAGTGAGTTTATAGTGACCTTATCGTATTTTACAGTATATTTTAATCTCTTTTTCTATACTAAAATATTGACCTATTTTGTTGTGACATTTTGGAAAAAATGTAAAATGTAGGCCTATTCTAAAATGTATTATAGGATTACTATAGGCCTAGCTGATGTTCGTAAGGAGTATCTTTTAACTGTGAGGTTGTTTTATCCTGACAAATATCATAACAGATATTCATGTAAGTCTGTTAAAATTCAGTGAAATTCAGTGAAATCTGTGTTATCAGTGACTGCAGCCTAAAGCTGCATCTGTCTGTTATATTGATTAGGAACAGACGGTCAGTATTCTGATCTGTAACAGGTCATGACCATTTTTTTTCTATTTATCGGTGACCCAAAGCTCTGCTGGGGAAAATATTTATAAGGTTAAAATGTTAGAACAACCTGCTGCAGGTTTTCAGTCTGTAAATTAATATTTAAACTGTATTCAGTGATTCAGTGGAGGCTGAAACCACACCACTGTGTTCACATGCTGTTTACTGGCAGAACAGTTAAACACCTTGTGAAGCGATAGAAACAGGTCTATGAGGTAAATTAATCATGCGGCCTATAGGTATGAACCTGATGTGAGTAATATGAAGATATGGTATTTTTTAGGGGAAATAGCTTTTCTGAAGATACAGTTGATTTTTATTTCTGTTGGTGGTTGTTTATAGAGGTCACAGTTTACCATCCTTTTGTATTTAACGTGACAGCACTGATAATATACTGTATATGCATTTTGGAAAAAAAAAATCCCGTATGACAGTTGTTACGTCAGATGTGAACATTTTAATTCATAGGTTAATAGTTTTTTCTCACGTGAATTCTTTTTTCACGTGTTCACCTGCCATTACAATATTTCACGTGAAAACTGAATTTACATGCAAAGAGGCAATTCACAGGTAAAAACGTCATGGGGAATTACACGTTCACATATAAAAACCAACATGTGTCCAAAAAGCACATGTGCTTCTCGGATTTTGCATTTTTTGACACTGGTAAAAAAAAAGACTAACTCTAAAGTTTTGTTTTGAGGAAGAAGAAAAGACACAAAACTGAAATGTTACTAATGTCCTTTTTACCACTGTATTATGTTTCTACTGTCAGTCTGCTGTCTATGTAGACTGATATGTATATTTTCTATCTATATATATACTGATATGTATATATACTGTATATATGTACTGATATGGACATATATAGTCTATATATTAATGTGTGTGTGTGTGTGTGTGTGTCTGCAGCGGAGCAGACCGGTGTGTCATGATGAAACGAAGACCGACGCCGTACGAGGTCGACCTCAACGACGGTATGAACAGTTTACAGCTTTAAACCAGATTAGACTAGATCTAGACTACATCATCTAGACTAAATCCAACATCCAGACTACATCCAAACATCTAGACTACATCCAACATCCAGACTACATCCAAACATCCAGACTACATCCAACATCCAGACTACATCATCTAGACTACATCCAAACATCTAGACTACATCCAAACATCTAGACTACATCCAATATCCAGACTACATCCAAACATCCAGACTACATCCAACATCCAGACTACATCATCTAGACTCCATCCAAACATCTAGACTACATCCAATATCCAGACTACATCCAAACATCCAGACTACATCCAACATCCAGACTACATCATCTAGACTACATCCAAATATCCAGACTACATCCAACATCCAGACTACATCATCTAGACTACATCCAAACATCTAGACTACATCCAACATCCAGACTACATCCAAACATCCAGACTACATCCAACATCCAGACTACATCATCTAGACTACATCCAAACATCTAGACTACATCCAACATCCAGACTACATCATCTAGACTACATCCAAACATCCAGACTACATCCAACATCCAGACTACATCATCTAGACTACATCCAAACATCTAGACTACATCCAACATCCAGACTACATCATCTAGACTACATCCAAACATCTAGACTACATCCAAACATCTAGACTACATCCAATATCCAGACTACATCCAAACATCCAGACTACATCCAACATCCAGACTACATCATCTAGACTACATCCAAACATCTAGACTACATCCAATATCCAGACTACATCCAAACATCCAGACTACATCCAACATCCAGACTACATCATCTAGACTACATCCAAATATCCAGACTACATCCAACATCCAGACTACATCATCTAGACTACATCCAAACATCTAGACTACATCCAACATCCAGACTACATCATCTAGACTACATCCAAACATCTAGACTACATCCAATATCCAGACTACATCCAAACATCCAGACTACATCCAACATCTAGACTACATCCAAACATCCAGACTACATCATCTAGACTACATCCAACATCCAGACTACATCATCTAGACTACATCCAATATCCAGACTACATCCAAACATCCAGACTACATCCAAACATCCAGACTACATCCAACAGAGACAGGGGTTGCAAATTAGCCGTGGCTAAAAACCTGTATGCATGGCATCTATTTTGTATTTTATATCCTATATGAAACAATGTTTTATGCATTTCTCCCTGTTAAATAAACAAGTAAAAAAAAAAAAACATCCAGACTACATCCAAACATCCAGACTACATCCAAACATCCAGACTACATCATCTAGACTACATCCAAAACATCTAGACTACATCCAACATCCAGACTACATCATCTAGACTACATCCAAACATCTAGACTACATCCAACATCCAGACTACATCCAAACATCTAGACTACATCCAACCTCCAGACTACATCCAAACATCTAGACTACATCCAACCTCCAGACAGTTTGGTCTTTCTCAGACCCGGCTGACTCGCCCAGTGTGTCTAACTTCCCTCTCTCTCCTCGCTCCCCTCAGGTCCCCGACCCAGGATCGTACGCCGAATCTTCACCAACAGCCGGGAGCGCTGGCGGCAGCAGAACGTCAACGGAGCGTTCGCCGAGCTGCGGAGGCTCATCCCCACCCACCCGCCCGACAAGAAGCTCAGCAAGAACGAGATCCTGAGACTGGCCATGAGATACATCGACTTCCTGGACAAGCTGCTGGGGGACCAGGACCTGATGGCCGGGGCCGGGGCCGGGGCCGGGGCCGGGGGGCCGAGGGTCCGCTGGGGCCGGGAGGAGCGTCCGTACGGGGAGGAGGGCCTGCGGGGGGCGCCGTCGCCCGACTCCAGCTGTGGCAGTCTGCCGGACGGCGAGGACAGCCCCGACAGCTCCACGGACTACCAGGACTCGTGTGGAGAGCCCGGCCGCCCGCAGCACCGCCGCCTGGCGGCACACAACCACAACCACAGGTGATCCGCCATGTTGGCTCCAGAGAGACCAGCAGGGAGGAAGAGGAGGATGACAGAACGAGAGAAGATGTGGTTGAGTTGGACTGTTCCTGGACCCGTCCAGCATGTGGAAACATCATAATTCTAGTTTTGGTGATTTTAATTTTCTAACTTCAATTGAAGAATTAAATGCTCCACAATAAAGGCTTTGCAGCTGAGTTACCAACCGGCTCCCAGCCAGCTGAGTCTCCATGATGGAGGAACACCAGAGAACTGTCTGTTAGTTAATAAAGTGTAAATCTGTAGCAAGCAGCTAGAAACAGAGCTAGCTGATGCAGCACTGATGTTAATGTGAACATGCTAACGCTAGCTGCTACTAGATACGTTAGCTAGTGTGCTAATCAGATGTGTTAACACGTTCAAAACCAAGGCTGATTCTCTTAAGTCCTGAGTATTTGACATTCAGGTGATGGAGGTTTTCAGCTGACAGCAGCACGCTGAACTTGCTGTTGTTGCTCTCTGGTTTCTGTCCTGGTTTCTGTCCTGGTTTCTGTCCTGGTTTCTGTCCTGGCTTCTGTCCTGGTTTCTGTCCTGGTTTCTGTCCTGGCTTCTGTCCTGGCTTCTGTCCTGGCTTCTGTCCTGGTTTCTGTCCTGGCTTCTGTCCTGGTTTCTGTCCAGGTTTCTGTCCTGGCTTCTGTCCTGGCTTCTGTCCTGGCTTCTGTCCTGGCTTCTGTCCTGGCTCCTGCTGCTGTTGTAAGCAGCTGATGGACTGGAAACCGCCTGTAAGGATGAAGAAGAGATAAAGCTCCTAATCCCTCAGCAGGGGAACGAGGAAACATGGTGCAAACATGGAAGCTTTCCTCTCTGGACCTGACGGACGATACGAGACGACTCGATGGTCTCAGCACGTTTACATTTCTGAGTCTGAGGCAGCAGGATGTTTTTCTGACTGATATTTAGATGCTGAGACTCAGAACAGAGAGGAGCAGACGTGTGTTAGTTAATGTGATATTCACATTTACCATCGTAGTAATTACAATTACAACATGAATGTAAACATTTTAGATAGCAAACAAATGAATGCACACACAACCAACACATTAGACACACACACACACACACACACACACACACACACACACACAACCAACACATTAGACACACACATACACACACACACACACACACACACACACACACACACACGTTTGAATGAGCAATGACATTTTTGTATATTGTATATAAAGGTTTGTCCATCTGTGAAACTGAGCCTGTTGATCTGCTGTTTACATCTTTTATTCTTTTCTATCTGCATCTGTCTCTGCTTTCTGTTGCCATGTCTGTATGACAGATAACCCATATATATATTTATGGGTATTATATATATTTTTGTCAGGTTGTTTGACATGAAGGCCTTCTGCTGTTGGAGCAGACTAACCAGTAACCAGATTTGGTATCTTTAACTCTCTGATGTTTTACAGAAATCAGTATTTTATTGTGATATCTGGCAGAAATGTCTTTGTTGTAAGTTGATTATGAATATACCTATAACGCAGAAATATATCTGATGTAATTTTGTTAAACCAATGGATGAATAAAAAATGAAAGCAATTCTTCACTGTGTGCTGCGGCAATTTATTTGTAAATAATAATTTGTATTCTAATAATTATAATATTAATGCATTAAATGCATGGTAAAATATATATATATATATATATATATATATATATATGTATATATATATATCAACAATGCAATTTAATTAAAGAGGGAAGAAGTACAGAACATTAGTAGCTATTGGCTATTGTAAAGATCTGAAATACTCTGATGGTTATATAACAGTTCCATGATTTACTTGGTTACTGAATTATATTCAGTATACTGTTGATCAAGATTTATCTCATTATCATTAGATCATAAAACATGCATTTTTAAAGCATGACTTTCTACACATTTGCCAAAATCAAGTGAAGAAATCAGGCAAAAAAGTTTGAGCAACCCTGGCCTCTCTGGGCTTCCGTACCGCAGCGCTCCATGTTGTCTTCTCTGTAAATCCAACATGTGGGAGTCTCTGCGTCTGGTGACCTTTGACCTGCGCAGATTGAAAGAGCTGAAAGAGATCTGAGGTGTTTACATGCTCTAATATATCACATGACTGAGTGTTAACCTGAGGATGCTCACTCCGATTATGACTTTACTCCCATTAAGATAATCAAAAGATGTTTACATGACAGTTTCAAAAATAATAATCAATAATCAAGAGTATTGAATTAAGACTGAATTAAAAGTATGTAGATTAACAAACTACCTTCAAAATGATTGAGACTTGAACTGTTTCTCTTTACTGAATCAAATATGACACGTTACATTTTGTCGGCTTGTGTAGATAAAAGCGCTGATGCTAAGAATTATGGGTAATGTAGTCTCACCACATTTAGCTCAAACGAACAGCGGCATACTTCCCTTTTCTTATTACCAATCAAATTAAGATGCAAAAGAAATAAAAAATAGTTTTATCCTTTAGCATGAACTATCTCTTGTATACAGTGGGTGATGCCATGGGTGGGTCCATCACTGTGAAGAACCATTTTCGGCACCTTTATTTTTCTGTGTGTATTTATGTGTATTTTCTGTGTGTATATTTTTCTGTTTATTTTTCTGGATGTTTCCATTTGTCATGGCATGTAAACGCCTCAGTCAGGTTTTGAACCATCTAAAAGCTGTAATCCAAATTTTGCCTGAAGCTGATTCCTCCCTGTTGGTGTGCATGTAAACACACTCAGTGTTGCTTCTTCTTTTATGGTTTTGACTCCAGGGATCCCCCCCCTCCCCCCCCCCCCCCTCCCCCCAGAGAGTCTTCACTGAGCCCTTTCCCACCACTCAGACAGGCAGTAATGAGCAGAGATGCAGCAGATAGGGAGTGTTTAGTGTTTATGGGGTCAGAGGGGCGGGGCCAGTCACTCTAACAAGCCAATGATGAGTGGGCATGGAGCTGATGACTGATAAGCATCTCAGCCAATCAGACGGCCCTGAGAGAGACGGCAGGTCCCACAGGAGCGAGGGGGCGTGTCTGAGTGAGAGGGGTGTGTGTGTGTGTGTGTGTGTGTGTGTGTGTGTGTGTGTGTGAGATGCCGGCTCATCTTCAGTTCTCAGCCTCATCACCCTGCAGTCACACACACAGATAACTAGAGCTTTAATTCAGTGGTTTCCAATAGGAGGTCCAGAGGGGGTTCGGGGGGGTCCCAGAAAAAAACATTAATTTCAGTAATATTTCACTGCAGGTTAGAATGAGGAATAAAGATTTCTTCACGTTTCACTCTCCTCAGACAGCTTCAGTCTAAACAACTGAGACCAAACAGCTTAAAGCAACAAACTACAGTTTGTCACAGCTAATACTACTGCTACTGCTACTACTACTAGTTTATTTAATAGTTTTATATTGTTTACCTTCATAGTTTTTTATTCTATGTATATTGCCTTATATCTTTCTGCACTATTTTTTATAACTTTATTACCTTCCCTGTACTTGTTCTGCCATTGTAGTGTACATTGCTGCTGTGACTCCCGAATTTCCCCTAGGGATCAATAAAGTGCATCTTATCTTATTTTACTACTGCTACTGCTAGTAGTAGTACTACTACTACTACTACTACTACTACTACTACTACTACTGCTGCTAATACTACTTATACAACCTTATATCACATTATATTAAAAATATTTTTTTAAGTCAGTTGTTAAAACTTAGTTTTATCAACTTGTTTCTGTCTTCATGTCTTTTATCTTGTTTTAATGTTTTTACTTTCTGGTCTCGTCGTTTTATCTTGTGATTCCTGCTGCTCTTTTTTTGCTCTAATAGTTTTATGATGTTTGCTTTTATTCAGTTTTTAAAACACTTCTCAAAAATCTATTTTACCCTTTAATTAACTACACAACCAATTTCCCATTTACCCTGAAGCTCTCTCTCTCAACTCTCTCTCTCTCTCTCTCCCTCTCTCAGGAGCCTCTTTAAACAATGACAGGACGATTTCACACCGATAAGACGAGAGAGTGAAAGGATTCAATTATCCAATTAACCCCCCCTCTCTACTCTCTCTCCTTATCTCTCTCTCATCCCTCGTTCCCTCCCTCTGTTTTGATTTGATCGCCCACCAGGGAGTCATGTAGCAGAGAGGAGGAGCAGCGACGCTATCTGACCTCCTCATCACCTCTTCATCATCTCCTCCTCCTCACAGAGAGAGAGAGAGATAAAAGAGAGACTTGTTTCTACATCATTAGAATTAATTGACTTAAATTGTAATTGAATGTTTCCTTATTCTATTTCTGCTGCTAAAACTGATATTTACTGATTTCCGTTGAATTTTTACCTTTAATCTGTTAACATTATTATAATATTCCCACTGATACACTGGTTCACTTTGGCAGCAGTTTTCTGTTCTGTCCTGATAAAGAAACGGACTGAAACAGAGAGATAAGGGGGCGTGTCGCTTTGGATGCAGTGTTTCCCCCCTCTCTCTCTCTCTCTCTCTCTCTCTCTCTCACACACACACACACACACACGTCCCTGGGGTGCAGGGGGGCGTGGCCAATGGCCTTCAAGCCTCCATTCTCTCTGTTTCTCTCACCAGGTTTGTCATTTTCATTCTCACAGCATTCAGTCCCCTCTCTCTCTCTGCTTCTTTCTCTCTCTCTCTCTATCACACACATACTAATATTGCCAACATCAAAATTCAAGTGTAATGAAAACAAACATGAAACTAAATATGAAATGGTATAATGGTAAAAGGAAAATTATTAAATAAAGATTACTATTAAATAAATATAATCTTATAAAATAATATATGATATACAATATATAATCTCTCTCTGCAGTTGTGTTGGTGTCAGGTGAAGTTCTGCTAAAGCAACTAAATACAACTGAATAAAACAACTTGTCTCATCCTGTAATAATAAATATTTCCTCCACTAGCTTGTTAAAGGATAAGGCCGGTGTTTTTTAATGCATTTCTTACCGTCAACAAATCCTATGAAAATAACAAAATCAGCAATGCGTTTGCTCTCCTCCCGTTACTTTCTGAATTCCCACGTTCCCTTTTTAGCCGTCAACCTGGAAGTCATTGGCTCCAATTGTAAGCTAAAAACATTTAAATGCAGCTCACAAAGACATCGTTTACATTATAAAAATCTCTAACT
This sequence comes from Centroberyx gerrardi, assembly GCF_048128805.1. NCBI lineage: Eukaryota > Metazoa > Chordata > Actinopteri > Beryciformes > Berycidae > Centroberyx > Centroberyx gerrardi. The sequence continues at coordinate 1,089,143 of NC_136005.1, read as the reverse complement.
GTTACCATGAAAAGTCAGACTGTTGTAGTTATTACCAAATCAAATTCAAATGGGAACAAATTCTTCATTACGCCGGGGACTATTTTCTGTGCTACGGAACTACTTTCCCGAGACGGAAAACGTGTTTACGGTCGGCTTATTAAGTCGTTTGAGGAAAAACTCGTCCGGCCCGGTGCATCGTGATGATGAAATATGCTGCAGAGCAGCAGCATGGCTCTGTGACGGGGTTTAATAGTTTTTAATACAGTGGAGTTCTATGGCTGCTGGGACATGAGGCTGCACTGGGACCGCTACATGGACCAGACTTGTTGGCAAAACAAATTCATTGCTGATTTTGTTATTTTCATAGGATTTGTTGACGGTAAGAAATGCATTAAAAAACACCCTGATCCTTTAATGATGGTTTCACTGCACAGTGACTTGATCAGTATTGATCACTGATCAGTATCTGTGTGTTACAGAGACACTGAGCTCTCTCTCTCTCTCTCTCCTCTGTCTCTCTCTGTTCTGACCTCAGAGCCTCAGTCTAAACCAGGGTTATTATTATCATAAATACAAATGAGATGAGAAATAAAGATGAAAACTAGGCGTCATAAGAAATTAAAAAAAAATTAAATAAAAATAAAAATGAGACTGTGAAAAAACGAATACAACTAAAACTCACTCGTCTAGTTGTAAAACCAACAAAAACTAAATAAAATCAAATAATCAAAACAAAATCAAAACTAGCTATAGCCAACTAGTTTGCGAACATGGGGGCGTGTCTGTGATCGAGGCCACGCCCCCTTACTCAAACCCAACCTGTCTCTCTGCTGCAGTACATGCTGGTCTCTCTCCTGCTCCTGCAGTGCATTCTGGTCTCTCTCCTGCTCCTGCAGTGCATTCTGGTCTCTCTCCTGCTCCTGCAGTGCATGCTGGTCTCTCTCCTGCTCCTGTGGTGGAGAAACTGGTCTCTCTCCTCTTCTACGATGGATTTCTCCCTGTATGATTGTTGAACGTCTCTCGGTGCAAAATGGCGGCTCTAGAAAGAAGCCCTCGCTCTTTGATTCTGAGGGACTGACACCAAAACCTGACGTTTACCGCTGAGGTTTTACATCCTGAAACATTTTCTCATATCAAACTGGAAATATCTGGAGGTGACGTCACCTCGTCTATGATTGGCCGGTTATCCACCAAGAAGAAACACAACTACTGGATGGAGCCAGAGATGAAAAGTACATCAGCAGTAGCTGTTTTACATGGTAAAGTGTTTAGGGGGATTTTCAGTGTGTGATGCTAGGAAGCTTCTGCTTGAGAGAAATATACAGTATGTCCTAAAATACAAATATCATCTGCAGATTGATCACTTCAAAACAGAGATGTGACCAAGTCAACTTCGCTCGAGTCCCAAGTCAGTCTCAAGTCTTGAGGCACAAGTCCCAAGTCTAAATGTAGATTACCAAGTCAAGTCCAAGTCAAGTCCAAGTCATTAATGTCAAGTCTCAAGTCTAAATGTAGAACAGCAAGTCAAGTCAGAACAAATCAAGAGTCCAGTATCAATTTAATATCTTAAAGAAAACTAAATATCTAGGACTTTTCAATGCAATATGGTTTTAACAGGATAAAAACTTGGTAAGAGCATCATGAGTTTGATTTCTAGAATCAGTTTCAACTTCAATAAATTCAATCATTCCATACAAATTCAGAAAACAGAATTTAAATTCAGTCGTCCGCTGGAACAAATCTCATCACTTTCAATCTAAGTCATTTACACAAACACAAGATCTCAAGTCAAGACTTTAGAAACCTTTTCAAGTCATCAAAGTACAAGTCAGAGTCAAGTCCCAAGTCACCAGAACCCAAGTCAAGTCAAGTCTCAAGTCTTCTCTTCATGCAGCAAGTCAAGACTCAAGTCTTAAAATTGTGACTCGAGGCGAAGTCATGTGACTCGAGTCCCACCTCTGGTGAGTGTTTACAGTGGTAACTTTTTTTTTTTTTTAACCACACAGCAGTGTCTCTCTCATTAGGACAAATTTCTCCTAAGGGAGACAATAAAAAGTAAACCTGAACCTGACATGTCCTAAAATAGAAATGTGATCTGCAGATCGATCACACACCCACACACACACACACACACACACCCACACACACACACACACACACACCCACACACACACACACACACAGAGCTGGACAGTGTTGACTCATGCTGTGATTGTCTGAGCAGGTTAAACATTAACAACACAGTTACTGACAGACAGACAGGAACAGACAGCAACAGACAGGAGGCAGAACACAGCAGATCCTCTCTCTTCTCTGTTTAAAGACTCAAGTCAGGATCAGGATCTCCTCTCGACTTCTAACTTTTTCACTTTTGAGATTTCTTGCATATTTTCAGATCAGAAAACAGAAGATGGGGAAAGTTTCCACGGTGATTTCCTGGTTGTTGCTGACCGGAGGAACGGCGAGCGCTCAGGCAGGTAGGAGCTCTGCTGCTGGGAGGGTTTCATCCTCCGGTCACTCTGCAGACGTAATGTAGAAACACAAGGTAACGCTTCACATTACAGGCCATTAATTATGTAGTAATGACTGGAAATAATAAGTAATATCCAAGTAAAATAGACGTAATAACTAGTTACTGCTTTAGAATGACTGATAATTACTGAGGAATATACAAGTAAAAAAGCTGCTTTAATCAGTAACTGTATTAGATGAGTAACCACACACTTTTGTTTGTTTGTTTGTGAAAAGCTGCTTATCATTATTATTATTATTATTGTTATTATTATTACTGAGAAACAGAATCTAGAGCGGATGGGAAATGTCAGTATGTATGTCATGTAATGAGTTTTTCTAAATGATGACTGCAGGTTGTGTTTTATAAGTTCTGGTCGGCCTGCAGTTTTAATTTACTGAGGCTGTTCGGCTCATTAACCATCAGAATTATTATTTTTTAACTTATATAACCAACCAGCTGCCTGCTGGTGGAACTGACACTTTATCCACATTTCTCAAATACTTCCACAGTATTATTGTGTAGTTATAAACTACTGTGTGTGTGTGTGTGTGTGTGTGTGTGTGTGTGTGTGTTTGTATGTGTGTGTGTGTGTGTGTGTGTGTGTATGTGTATGTGTGTGTGTGTGTGTGTGTGCCTCAGCCCGGCTGCAGGACGAGCGCCTGCTGCCTCAGTGGCTGACCGGCATCATCGCCGTCAGTGTGTTCCTCTTCCTCGTCTTCATCGCCTTCCTGGTCAACAAGGCCTGGTGTGACAAGTCCAGGTGGGAAGAAACAAACAAACAAACAAACAAACAAACAAATAATTATTTAAACAACAGGACAGCAGGTAACTAAACTGCCAGGATTTCCATACATGAACTGACATGAACAAATTATTTTACATATTTACAATATTAGATTACATTAAATGAAACTGTAACGATCCTTGTGGGGAAATTGGGAGATCACAGCAGAGAGAATAGATAAAGATTAAAAAAAGACAAAGTTGTATCTTATTATAATATAATCAGACCTGGTCAGAAGCTGCAGGTCCGTCTGTCTGGAAACATCAGCGCAGGACTTCCTGTTCGACTCTCTGATCTCGGAGAATTTGATTGTTTTCTGAACTGTCGCAGCCCGCGGAGCGCTGAGGACGCCGACTACGCCGTGAGCAACGGAGCGGCCTACGACCGCAGCGTGGACGCAGACAGGTAGGACAGCGGTTCTCAACGTGGGGTCCGGGGACCACCAGGGGTCCTAGAGGGGGTTCCAGGGGGTCCCCAGCAAACTGATGAATTGTTAAACTTCAGCATTATTTAATTTTAAAAAAGTGAACACAGTTAGAGAATGCAGCAGAATGACTTCTGATCAGTTTCTCTGTTATCTCTCTACCTGCAACACAGACAGTCAGGGAGTTCTGGACTAAATCATCTGACAATAAAAATATTCTCAGATTTAGGTTCAAGAGACTAAATCTCATCAAATGGGGGTCCTTGAATGTGGACACATTTAGGGTCCTTGATATGAAAAAGGTTGAGAATCACTGGGGCAGGACATCAGCTCCAGAGGTTAGACAGGTTCAGTCTGCAGGTATTTACAACAGATAGGAATGGCGTGACGTTTCAGATAGGCCACGCCTACAAAGTGTGACAAAACAGCGAAAACCCCGTTCAATTTCTGAGAGCAAATCAAAAAAATCTGCATTTTCTGCATTTGCAGAGCTGTTGATGAGAGAGTTGATGCTTGAATGCTGTGAGAATGAAAATGACAAACCTGGTGAGAGAAACAGAGAGAATGGAGGCTTGAAGGCCATTGGCTACGCCCCCCTGCACCCCAGGGACGTGTGTGTGAGAGAGAGAGAGAGAGAGAGAGAGAGAGAGAGAGAGAGAGAGAGAGAGAGAGAGAGAGAGAGAGAGAGAGGGGGGGGGGGGGGGGGGGGGGGGGGGACACAGCTGATGATCTTTATCATTTAATTATCTGGAAGTCACAAAATGCTAACAAGCTAGAGAGAGGAGCCATGTTGCATTTTGAGACTGTAAGAAATAACATTTTAATGATCCTGCTGGGTTCAGAGCCGGGTTCAAACCCCCCACCCTGCTGAAGTGTCCTGGAGCAAGGCACTGAATCCCCACCAGCTCCAGACCCTGACCCCTGACCCCTGACCTCTGACCTCTGACCTTAATGTGGAGGGAGGGGGGTAAAAGAAAAGACTCTTTCCCTCCAAAGAAACATAGAGGAGTGCAGAATTATCATCACTACATCCACAGTATTTATCATTCCCATGTCTTCTACTTTCCTCTGATTCAAAATAACAAGCTAATGTGTGTGTGTGTGTGTGTGTGTGTGTGTTTATCCAATAGGAGCAGTAAATATGAGAACGTCTATGAGAACCCGGGGATTGACAGCGCTGAAGACAGAGTCACCGCCATGTGACCGATCTGGACCGATCCTATTGGCTGCCTGGGCTTCCACAGCTCTGGACACACACACACACACACACACACACACACACACACACACACACACATATATATATAGGGACAAGCAATGTGCGCTCACATACAAGCATGCTAAGTGTATGTACACAGTAGAAATAACATGAGAGAGGGTTAGGATAGTGTTATTCTACAGCAGTACACACACACACACACACACATACACACACACATACACATACACACACATACACACTATGTCTAAGATTCTCATTCACACAAGAAATGACAGAGCGTTTCTCATCAGGTTTGGGTCCAACAGTATTTACAGATGATTCGTAGCGTTTGTTTTAATCTTCCTGCAGCACCAGATGGGTGGAGTTTAACACGAGGACGATCCAGATGGCATCAGGAAAGCTGTCAATCATACAGAAGTATATTAAATTGACTTTCCAATACCTTCCTTTGATTATCTAAACTTTATGTCCTCACTGTATCTTCCAGTGCAGCAAACTCCACCCATCTGCCGCCGCAGGAAAGTTAAATTTTAGGTAAAGTTAAGAATCATTTAGCAGTAAGTGTAAGATTTTATGAATTATTTACAACTACTGCTGGACCCAGGTCTGCTTCTGATATCCAGAGTAGAACAATGTGACTGTAGTTCTCTTATTAATATTTTTCAAAGTTTTTTTATTTTATCTGTAACCAGGTTCTAATACAGAGCAGTAAAGCGCTGTGAGGAACCTGCTGTCTTGTGTCTCTGATCAGCTCAGTTCCAACACACTGCTGTGTGGCTCGGCCTGCTGACAGGTGAATGACTGACTAGTGATTAATAATTAATAAAACAGCACTGTCGTTAATACACTCCAAACAGCTGTGGACTTCTGATGCAGAACTGAGTCACTTCCCGTTAAATACACAGAGTTAAATTCCAGAGAAAACAAACAACTAGAAGGAAGTGATAAGAAACGGCCGGAGAGTCCGATCCGGATTCAGCTGTGATGCAGATCATCTGGTCTGACTGTAGTCTGACGGGGGAAAACCAGGAAAAACATGGAATGTGATTCTTCCCTGTTTAACGGTCATGAAAAGATCAGTTAAAACTCTTCAAAACTCAGTTTGAACAAGTGGAACCACACAAACAGGTGTTCCACACAAACTTAAAGGTTTAGTAAACATAAAGAAAGAGACTCACTTAAAAACAATTCAGCAGCAGGACAACTCTCCAGTCTGCTCTACCGGAGCAACAGATCACAGAATCACTGATTTTGGGGTTTTATCACAGAGGAAGAGACACAACCCAAGACTCTACCAGAGTCACACAGAGCTTTGTGAAAACTAGCTTAGCTCTATAGTTACATTTGTGCCAACTGCAAATGAAAAAAACAATGAAATTAAAATAAACTAATACACCAATAGCTCACTACTAGCCCAAAACGAGTGTTAGGCCTACTGCTAACATTTAGCTACACTTAGCAAGACCCACTGTGCTAACGCTACATCCTGACCCACTGACAACGAAGTCCAACAAACAAAATGCAAAACCTAAATGGAACAGATGTTGTAAAACAACTAACCTCTTCAGGAAACCAGGGAACTGGAGGTGAATCTTGACGTGTAGAGAAATGTGAAATGGAAAAATCTTCCGAAGCAGCAGCAGTGAAAAGGAGCAGCAGTGGGAGCCTCAGCTGCTCTGTTATAGCCTGTAAAGAATTAAATTAAATTAAATTCTGTTTTCTGAATTTGTATGGAATGATTGAATTTATTGAAGTTGAAACTGATTATAGAAATCAAACTCATGATGCTCTTACCAAGTTTTTATCCTATTAAAACCATATTGCATTGAAAAGTCCTAGATATTTAGTTTTCTTTAAGATATTAAATTGATACTGGACTCTTGATTTGTTCTGACTTGACTTGCTGTTCTACATTTAGACTTGGGACTTGACATTAATGACTTGGACTTGACTTGCTGTTCTACATTTAGACTTGAGACTTGACTTTAATGACTTGGACTTGACAATCTACATTTAGACTTGGGACTTGACTTGAGACTTGTGCCTCAAGACTTGAGACTGACTTGGGACTCGAGCAAAGTTGATTTGGTCACACCTCTGTTAAAAGTATTTCACTACGAACACTGCGAAACCAAACCCTTAATTTTATCCCTGAAATGTCCTTAATTTCTCATTACATAAACATTAATTATCCATTAAAGATAACAGCTTTAAAACAGTAAGGTTAGTATCATGGATTTATAAGGGATTTATTCATGGGTTGGTTTGTGGAGACACTACAAATTAAGGGATTTTTTATGCCTTTTGTGCAGGTTTACAGGTTATTAATGAGTTATTAAGGGAAAGTTCCTGTCTCCCTGAATTTTACATTAAAGTAGAAAGTAAGCAGTCAAACATTAAAGGGAGGTTAAGGAGGTTTTGATGGGATCTCCTCCATTAATAACTCCCTTAACTAATTTTAAGTGGATTTAGCATGAATTAAGGGGTGAATTACTGTAAATGTAAGGGTATTTTAAGGGATTACTGGTTCGTAGGGACAGGTTTTATACAGACGGGTCCTGGTTTCACTCTGACTGTCTCCTGCTACTCCGGATGAGACTTCAGACTCTTCAGGACAAGACCAGCCGACAGACAAAGTCCAGAAGACCACAGCAGGTAGATTGTGCTCTCTTTACATTTTAATAAAACACAGATCATAACCACAAATCATGTCAAATCAAACAGCAGGGGGCGGATGACCGATAATCAGTACAGACAGAAAGAGACGACTTGCATTTTGTCACCACAGACGATACATGTTCCTAGCTGCAGCTGAGTCTTGTCAGGCAGGTTTCTACCTCAGAGCCAAAGGAGAGTCTCTCTGGATCTGAAAACACTCGCTGTCGCTGAAACGGGATTAAAGATATTTGTTTTGGTAAAGAGGTGATGATGAAGTTGGGTCGTCAGGTGCGATGAAGCTGCGTTGTCGCGTCGCAGGTTCGCCACCAAAACACGTCAAGACCCGACAGAAGCAGGACCGGGGTTAGACCGGCGGACCGGGTCGATACCGGCTTTTAATTAAAGATCCGATATCAGCAGGTCTGTGTGCTTCATGTCTTCCTGGTTTCAATCTGTAAAGCCGGACATGAAACCTGCCTCGCCTTAAAGAGCTGGAAACCTCACAAGACTTTCATTAGTTTGGCTTTCAGTGGAGAGTTTTAGTTTCCCATGATGCTCTTTTTTTTTTTTGGCATAAAAATTATCAAATTTAAAGATAATTAATGTGGGCAGCTTGAACACAAAAATATCAGTATCGGCCATCAAAAACCAATATCGGTCTGACACTACGCAAGAACCACGGACCAAGAAAGAGGGAAAGTAGGAGAAGGAAAAGAGAAGGAGGGAAGGAAACACAGAGGAGAGGAGAGGGAATAGGAAAGGACAGAAAGACAGAAGGTCTGACTAAGAGAGAGAAAGAGAGAGAGAGAGAGAGAGAGAGAGAGAGAGAGAGATGAAGAGAATTAAAAACTGGAAGACGAAAGGAAAAAGGGAGAAGCTGGAGGGCTGGAAGACCAGGAGAGAGAGGCTGGGTGTGTTTCTGATGTGTTTAAAGGGACTGAACCGCCGAGGAAACCACGACGGGAAAGTGCGCTCACGGGGCTAAAGTGGCGGCTAGTCGTCGTCATGGTAACTGCCGCCCCGCGCAGGACGGACGGCACACAGAGGTTTACAGCACACCGAATAAAGACTTAACTCCTATTGGCCGATCAGAGGGACCCGCCTTTCACGTTTTCCTGCTTTGTGATGTCACTTCCTGTGGGCGTGGCTGCAGAAACAGAGAGACGGGAAGTTCTGACGGCGTTGAGATGCTTTGAGCTCGACAGTTGGCAAGAATAATACGAAAGGCAAACTGCAGCGTGAGAAGAGTCAGGAGTCAGAGGGAGAAACGTAACATCATGGATTTTTCTTGCATTTTTTGTCTCCCCCCCCACCCCCAACACACACACACACACACACACACACACACATACAGCAGTTGACCAGCAGTTCTGACACTCGTGTAGTTTCCCTGTCACTCCAGACTCTTCAGACGCGCTGTACACACATTGGCAAAACATAACAGAGCCTCATAATAATAATAATAATAATAAAAAACAAAAAAAATACATTGTTAATTTTCATTGTGATCAAAAAATAAATTACATTTCATCTACAAATAAAGTACCAAAAATTAAGACAATAATTATGACAAAAAGCTGAACATAAAGTATTTGCACTTGATTGATATGTATAAAGATCAGGATGTTGCTGGGAGCCGAGGGTCGCAAAACCAGACTGAAGTTCCTCTGAGAGAAGAAGAGGCTGAGGCTGAACCCCCCCCCCCCCCCCCCCCCCCCCCCCCCCCGTCCCTCCTCAGCGCCCGGGGCGAGGCGGCGCTCCGGCCCGGTGGGAGGCGGAGCTCCGGCCCGCACTAAATAATCAATTACACGTCTTAAGGTCTTAACAGAGTACCGCAGTGTCGTGACAGACAGATCTGTCTTCACCTGAACCAGATTTAACTTTTAATTCACGGCTGATCCCAGAAAGTCTTTCTCCACCTTCAGCGACATGTCAATCACTTTCCCTCTCCATGGAGACAAACTGACAAACAAGACAAAAAAGACAAACTTAATTGCTCTCTCCATGACAACGATCTTTTGGAAGACGCTACATCTGTTGCCGGGGCAACAGGGGGTCTCCACACCCGCCGAGTCCTGAGAGTCATCTCGATAGAGACACTGGGTGCTGGGTGTTAACCTGTATATAATCTGTATAGTGTTTACATGTGAGATCTGCATTCATTACTGTTTTCTGACCGCAGCATCTCTGATGCTCTGTGTGTGTGTGTGTGTGTGTGTGTGTGTGTGTGTGTGTGAGTGTGTGTGAACAGAGTTTTGTTCCAAAATAAAAAGTCCATTGCAAAAATGTCATGCCTAATTTCACACAACATTAACCTAATTGATGGAACTTTAAATAGTCCGGATAGCAGGGAACTGAAGTCCTCGGTTGATTAAATGATACACAGACTGATCCTCTAGATTTTAGAGATATTGGATGATGAACTTCTGGTGACGGATATATAGAGGCTTTATAGTTACATCATAAATCTGCTCCATCCAGCTGAGTCTCCATGATGGAGGAACATGTAGAACTGTGTGTTAATAAAGTGTAAATCTGTAGCAAGCAGCTGAGTCAGCTTGTTGTGGTGTGGCTGTAGATCCATTCAGTAACGTTCTCAGTAAAAGTGAATAGTGTGATAAGGTGGATTTGGTTACTGTGACACAGTAAACTGTCTTGTCTTTAGCCCTAGTCTCTACTCCAAAACACTCTGAGTTGTAGCTTGAGAAGAGTCAGCTCAGTTAACCTGAACAAACTGTTAGCTAGCTAACTAGTCGGCAAACACACTGATGTTAATGTGAACATGCTAACGCTAGCTGCTACTAGATACGTTAGCTAGTGTGCTAATCAGATGTGTTAACAACAAGACAGTGATGTTAGCTGACCAGATGCTATGGTTAGCTAGCTAACAAGCTGACATTATCTAAACACTAAATCAATCAGATGGATCAGTGATGAAATGATCAGTTCAGTCAGAAACAGACAGAAATTAACCGTCTGTTCAATTCTGTTGAGACGGACAGAAACACAGTCAGCTGTTCACAGAGCTGAGGACCTCCAACATGGCCGCCGGAGGGGGGGGGGGGGGGCGTGACATCACCTGGAAGCCTCTATAGCATTTTGGAACAGAACTCTACATGTGAATATGAGGACGGGTTGTTGAACTAACATCTGTCCTCCTGACGGTGTGCATGTTGAACAGCTTCTCAGTGGCTAATGGCTAACCAGTCTCTTTCTATAGAGGAGATGCTAAGCTAACATCTCCAGCAGTGCCAGAGAACAGAAGCTCTGCTGCATTCAGACCAATCACAACCTCTGACCAACGCTTCCCTTTTCCCCTCTGCACCACATGAGCTTTCTACGCAATCATCAGTGTCATCGAAACAAACATCCCTGCTGCCCCAGAGTCAGTCCGCCTCTGTGGAAAAGGAGATGAGGTGCGTTTGATTCATCGTACTGGTCCTCTGTCTCTGTCTGTGGGTTTGAAGAGCAGGTTTTGTAAGGTTCACCACTGCAGAGCGATCCAGCAGGAAACCAGTCTGTCTGTCTGTGATCCTGACTGGGATCAGACGCTGTGTTCACACCAGTCCTCCTTTATCAACCTGCCACCTCCTCTTTTACATTAAAGCTCTCATATTATTATGTTTTCATGATTTTTTTTTTTTCAAATATGCTATGGCTCAGGATAAGAATAATGTTCTTCATGATGTTTTGCAAATGTAGTTCGGTTAAAAGGGAATTTATTGACCGAATGTGGAGACTAAGTCGTCACAATACTGGACTCTGATTGGCCGACAGCAGCGGCTCCTCTAATTCAAATGAGGTAAACCTGCTGAGTGGAGGCTTTCCAGTTCAAATGCTGATTGGACGGATTTCAGTCATTCTTTAGTGAGGGAGCCAATCAGGAGCGAGTCCAGCTGTGATGCGTTTCCTGGTCTTAGACTGAAACTGAAAAAGGACGGATTTTCGAAAAATGTATTTAACTTTAAATTTAACCTCAAACAAAATCAAAAATCACAATATTGATATTAAACATCTTTGATCATATATGTATATAAGTAGAAGACAATTTTAATTCCTATAATAGAGCCCCTTTAAAATCCATAAGGAAATGGCTGCGGAGGCGGATGGGAAGTGTCACTTTTCAAAAGACTGGCTTCTTTTTAAAGGAGACCACATGACCTGGACCGACCAATCGCAACACAGAGGAGGCGGGGTTTAGCACAACAACAGCAGTCAGAATGTGAAAGCAGAAGGTAGCGGCAGTAAAGTCGACTCTGTGCTGCGGTGTTCGACAGCTGGACTGTTTTCTGATAGCAGCTACAGCAGCTGGTCGCCATGGAAACAAACCCACTTCTCATTGGCAGAATAAAACGCAGTTTAGGAAGCGATTCTTCTACAAAAAAGAGGAATAATGTGAACACAGCCTTTAGATACCAGTCTGTATTGGTAGAGGAGTTTTTACTGGTGTTAGACTGGTTTTAAATACCAGTGTGTATTGGTAGAATGTAAGTAGACAGTCTGTGTTGTAGAGTGGTTTTACTGGTTATTAGACTGGTTTTAAATACCAGTGTGTATTGGTAGAAGGGTAGTAACTGGTCTTAAACTGGTTTTCGACAGCAGTCTGTCCACAGAGCGTGTGTGTGTGTGTGTGTGTGTGTGTGTGTGTGTTGGCACCGTCTGATGCTGTTTTAGTTTTTTTGCATGTTGGGAAGTTCAGAGTTCACAATCCATGATGGTCCTTCGTCCAGGAGTCCAGTCTGTGTGTGTGTGTGTGTGTGTGTGTGTGTGTGTAAGTTGTGTGTAAAGGGTGTGTGTGTTTGTGAATGTATCTCTATATGACACAGGGGCTTCTATGTTCATATATGTGTGTGCGTATGTGCAGATAATCCATATTTGTGCATGCATGTGAGTGAGCATATTATATATATGCGTGTGTGTATCAATGTGTGAGAGAGAGTTTGTATGTGTGTGTTAGTGTGTGTGTGTGTGTGTGTGTGTGTGTGTGTTAGGACAGGATGTCCAGAGTGACGGTCCCTCTCTGTTTCTTCAGGATGGCGACCGCCTGTTCGTGCGTCGCTCCCTGCAGACTCTCTCCGTTCACCGACACGATCTGGTCGCCTCGCTTCAGACGCCCGTCCACCGCCGCCGCGCCCTGCAACACACACACACACACACACACACACACACACACACACACACACACCGACACACAGCACAGAGAGAGAGAGTTCTTGTATTTGTAAATGTCCTCAGCAAGATGAGGAAAATCCAGATCCTCTTCCACTGTCAGATCTCAAGTGTTGTAATTTACTTTTATGGTGAACGCACTTTCCCTCAGCCTGCCTCATCTACTTCAGTTTGTGATTTCCTACATTTCCCAGAATGCCTTTTGACAATCCCCAGCGAAGGAGTGTGAATATATTCAGCTGGGATTTACATGCAGGTGGAGAGAGAGAGACAGTCATAGTCAGAGCAAGAGAGCGAGAATTTTCCCAGTTGAGAAAACGTGAGAGTCTCCTCCCTTCCTCAAACCCAACCTGTCTCTCTGCTGCAGTGCATTCTGGTCTCTCTCCTGCTCCTGCAGTGCATTCTGGTCTCTCTCCTGCTCCTGTGGGTGGAGAAACTGCTCTCTCTCCTCTTCTACGATGGATTTCTCCCTGTATGATTGTTGAACGTCTCTTGGTGCAAAATGGCGGCTCTAGAAAGAAGCCCTCGCTCTTTGATTCTGAGGGACTGACACCAAAACCTGACGTTTACCGCTGATGTTTTACATCCTGAAACATTTTCTCATATCAAACTCCACCGTAGCTGCTGGAAACATCTGTCAGACAGACAGACAGACAGGCAGACAGACAGGTTGTACCTTGCTGAAGACAGTCTTGACGTAGATGGGCAGGTCTCCATGTGGACTGCCGAATCCTCCCACGATGCTGAAGCCCAGTCCCTCCGAACCTTTCTCCAGACTGATGCTGCGGGGCCGGGGGCCGCTGCGGGTTTTTATAGTGCGCGTTTAGCATGTGTCTATGGTGTGTATCGTGTGTGTAGTGTGTGTAGTGAGTAGAGATTGTGTGTGTGTATATAGTGTATATAGTGTGTATATTGTGTGTGTGTGTGTATAGTGTGTATAGTGTGCGTGTGTGTGTGTATAGTGTGTGTGTAGTGAGTGTATAGTGTTTGCTGCACTGTCATGCCAATAAAGCATCATTGAACTGAACTGTGTATAGTGTTTTCACAGTGTGTACAGTGTGTGTGTGTGTGTGTGTGTGTGTGTGTGTGTGTGTGTGTACTCACTCGGGCTCTGCTGGCTGTGTGTCTGTGTTTTCTGACAGACTGCAGTTGGTGGACAGACTCTCCACCTGACTGGCTACAGCACTGATGTTAGTGTCTGCTACCACCTGACACACACACTCACACACACACACACACAGAGACACACACACACACACACACACACAGACACACACACACACACACACACACACACACACAGAGACACACACACACACACACACACACAGAGACACACACACACACGCGCACACACACACACACACAAGAGAAAGAGAGAAGGTTAATTGCTTTAATTGCCATTTAACATTAACTGTCAATCTAATGCACAACATAACACACAGGAATACTAAAATAAAATAAAAATATACATGTTATACAATGTTTTTAAAAGATTATTTTTGGGGCGTTTTTGCCAGGAAGGACAGGGAGAGAGAGAGAGAGGAGTCCCAGGACGTCGAGGCTGAAACCGCCGAGCCTCCGGGACGTCCCGACATGAAAGGGGGAAGAAAGAATGAACTTTGAGAGGGCAATTTTGGGATATTTTTACTGAATGCTAATTGAAAAATGAATGTAAATAAATTCTTATATCAACAAAACAAAGCAATAGATTGTATTGAAAATCATCTGGCAGCTCCACAGTTAGACTGCAGCTCAATTCAATTCAATTGAACAAAAGAAAATTGCAATATACTGAATATCTCCCTATATTATTATTATATTCTACATGCAATCAGTGGCGAACCTTCAGGGCCTTCAAGGTTTAGTAGTGAAAATGGCAGCAAGTGGAGAAAAGTCTGACATGGTCGTGGATTTATTATCGTATTATTCTGCAGGCGAACCTTTAGTGAAAAGCTAGAGATATTTAAGAAAGAATGTCCAACACCCAAAAATCTGGATATTCTCCAACCTTCAGCAGGGTTTGTTCTGCATTTTAGCAACTGGGAACGAGAAGGAAACTCCTTTTGGATTTGAAAGCAAAGAATCAACTTTATGGCCGGGTCGTTGAACAATTTATCCAAAAGGACAGGAGGATGGATTTTGTCTTAAAGTGAACGGTACTGGTGAGTTAAATATATTTTACTGCTGGTTTTATGACATTGTTGCATCAAACATGTAACTGATGTGTATGTTTATGGACAGACGGCACAAATTGGTTGAATTTTGTTATGGCTTTGACTTTTCATGTTTGGTAGC